>NC_092291.1:18022826-18165326 GCF_036320965.1 Panulirus ornatus
AAGGCCCCCAGAATTTTTGCCCCCTCCCCCACCCTATGATCCACTTCTGCTTCCATGGTTCCATCCGCTGCCAGATCCACTCCCAGATATCTAAAACACTTCACTTCCTCCAGTTTTTCTCCATTCAAACTCACCTCCCAATTGACTTGACCCTCAACCCTACTGTACCTAATAACCTTGCTCTTATTCACATTTACTCTTAACTTTCTTCTTCCACACACTTTACCAAACTCAGTCACCAGCTTCTGCAGTTTCTCACATGAATCAGCCACCGGCGCTGTATCATCAGCGAACAACAACTAACTCACTTCCCAAGCTCTCTCATCCCCAACAGACTGCATACTTGCCCCTCTTTCGAAAACTCTTGCATTCACCTCCCTAACAACCCCATCCATAAACAAATTAAACAACCATGGAGACATATATATATAGTGATTGATTGCCAAGTGAGGAGGAAGAAGATTAGTTTGGTGTGGAAATATGTGGTGTAAAATTGTGTTATGACAGGAATGTTTCAGTGTTTACCATCAAAGTATCTCAGCTGGAATGTCTACCTGTCCCTGTTTAGTATCAATTTCCTTTTATTTCTGTATGATTTTACATGAACTTGCAGTTCCATGTTCATGTATTATGTCCTGAAAATAAGTGATTATCTCCAAATGTAGATTAATGCAGCAGTTTTTTGTTAATTTGGTCTCTTAGAAGATTACATGATGAATTTAATTTCATTGGAAATACAAATTAACAGCATTTTAGGAATATATTTCCTCTCCACCTACTATGTTTATTCTTTGACACATAGATTAACCAGAAAAAAAAAGAAAATTTTTCTGGTTTGATATCAATTAGAATTATATACTACTTGCCTATGTGTAGAACTTTATACCACTGACTTTTTCTAACAGCACTGAAACCTTGAGATGAACTGTGCATACCAATTTAGGATTAGATTTGATTGTGAATGTGCATAATATTTGTTTTCTGTTATCTTCTTTCCCTTTGAGTCCATCTTTTGAGAGCCTTCATGGCCAGTTTGTAGTACTACAAAGTAGCAAATGATCAATGAAGCTGCCAGGGAATACCTGCAGTTGGTGAATTAATGAAAGCATATAGTGTATTTGTACTGCATGTCATCATATTAAGGATCTTGTCCTTTCCGAGCACCATGTTTTCTTTCAGGATACAGCAAGTTTAGCAAGTGTGTCATCATTACCTTCTCCTTCCCTCACTCTCTCATCTGTTGATGCCATCAGCATTGGCCAGTCTTTAGATATACGTCAGGCTGTCCGTGGAGACTATCTTGTTAAACCACAGGTGGGTCTTATTCTTTGTAAATTGTATTCCATTGATGTTTGTCTTTGTTATGATATAAATTTAGGCTATCATGAACGTGTGTTTAGGGTGCTGCATAGTGACAAAATTTTATAATAGTAACTCTGTCCTTTATCTACTCCCACCCAGTCATTCATCAAGCCTTTTGAAATTTCGGGGGGTAAAATTCGTGCTCTCACCACTCATTGTAATAAAACTGTAATGCCCTGTGATCTCACATTAACACCTATCCGGACCAACACCCTCCTGACAGACATGAGTCTTACTTTCCCATCTATAATCTGGATAATAAAGGAACAGAGAAGGGGGCCAAGTGAGGATTTTTTTCTCTAAGGCTCAGTCCTCTGTTCTTGAGACTGCCTCTCTAATGCAGGAAATGGCAATTATGTACAAAAAAATATATATGTATATAAATGTGTATATGAGCAGATGGGCCATTCTTCATATGTTTCCTTGTGCTACCTCACTAATGCAGGAAATGGCGAATATTTATGAAAAAAAGTGAAAAGGAGATGGAGTGAGCATTTTGAAGGTTTGTTGGATGTGTGTGATGATAGAGTGGCAGATGTCGGGTGTTTTGGTCGGGATGGTGTGCGAAGTAAGAGGGTCAGGGAGAATGGTTTGGTTAAGATAGAAGAGATAGTGAAAGCTTTGCAGAAGATGAAATGCAGCAAGGCAGCAGGTTTGGATGATATTGTAGTTGAATTTATTGAGAAGGGATGACAGTGTTGTTGATTGGTTGGTAAGGATATTCACTGTATGTATGGATCATGGTGAAGTGCCTGAGGATTGGCTGAATGTGCGAAGTGGCAAAGGGGATAAAGGTGAGTGCTCAGAGGCATAAGGTTGTTGAGTATTCCTGGGAAATTAATTGGGAGGGTGTTGATTGAGAGGTTGAAGGTATGTACGGAGCACCAGATTGGGGAAGAGCAGTGTGTTTTCAGAAGTGGTAGAGGATGTGTAGTTCAGGTGTTTGCTTTGAAGAATGTGTATGAGAAATACTTAGAAAAACAGATGGATTTGTATGTAGCATGTATGGATCTGGAGAAGGCATATGATACTCAGAAAAACAGATGGATTTGTATGTAGCATGTATGGATCTGGAGAAGGCAAATGACAGGGTTGATAGAGAAGTTTTATGGAAGGTCTTAAGAGTATATGGTGTGGGAGATAAGTTGCTAGAAGTAGTGAAAAGTTTTTACCAAGGATGTAAGGCATGTGTACAAGTAGGAAGAGAGGAGAGTGATTGGTTCTCAGTGAAGATCAGTCTACGGCAGGGGTGTGTGATCGATCCCCATGGTTTTTAATTTGTTTATGGATAGGGTGGTTAGGGAGGTAAGTGCAAGAGTTTTGGAGAGAGTCCATTGGGAATGAGAGGGCTTAGGAAGTGACTCAGTTGTTATTCACTGATGATACAGCTCTGGTGGCTGATTCAAGGAGAAATTGCAAAAGTTGGTGACTGTTTGGTAAAGTGTGTGAAAGAAGAAAGTTAGATTAAATGTGAATAAGAGCAAGGTTATTAGGTTCAGTAGGGTTGAGGGACAAGTTAATTGGGAGGTAAGTTTGAATGGAGAAAAACTGGAGGAAGTGAAGTATTTTAGATATCTGGGAGTGGATTTAGCAGTGAATGGAACTATGGAAGTGGAAGTGAGTCACAGGATGGGGGAGGGGCAAAGGTTCTGGGAGCATTGAAGAATGTGTGGAAGGTGAGAACGTTATCTTAGAGAGCAAAAATGGGTATGTTTGAAAGAATAGTGGTTCCAACAATGTTGTATGGTTTCAATGCATGGGCTATAGATTTGGCAGTAAATGTAAGAATGGAAGCGGAAGTGATTCACAAGGTGGGAGAGGGGGAGAAGGTTTTGGGAGCCCTGAAGAATGTGTGGAAGGAGAGAATGTTATCTTGGAGAGCAAAAATGGACATATTTCAAAGAATAGTAGTTCCAACAATATTATATGATTTATATAATTTGTTTATAGATGGGGTTGTTAGGGAGATGAATGCTATAGTTTTGGAGAGCGGGGCAAGTATGCGGTCTGTTGTAGATGAGAGGGCTTGCGAAGTGAGTCAGTTGTTGTTCGCTTGATGATACAGCGCTGGTGGCTGATTCGGATGAGAGACTGGAAAAGCTGGTGACTGAGTTTGGTGAAGTGTGTGAAAGAAGAAAGCTGAGAGTAATGTGAATAAGAGCAAGGTTATTAGGTACAGTAAGGTTGAAGCCCAAGCTTCATTATTATTATTATTATTATTATTATTATTATTATTATTATTATTATTATCATTATTATACGTAATTGCCATCTCCCGCGTCAGAGAGGTAGCACAAGGAAACAGACAAAAGAGTGGGCCAACCCACCCACATACACATGTATATAGACAGACAGATAGATTTTTGATATTTCTTGTATTGGGAACATTAACCAATAATGAGTATTCCTTACTTTTCATAATCAGGATTCAGAAAATGCCAAAGCAGTTGGCCCAAGTGCTGAAGAAATAGCAAGATTGGAAGCTGAAGATACTACAAGCCAAGCCTCTACTCCTGAAGTGTCCCGTGCTCCTAGTCGTCAAACTAACTCCGCCCATCAACCACCCTCAGCTGGAGGAACTCCTAGTACACCTGGCACACCTGGCTCCATTCCCTCTGATACTCCAACCTCTGGTTGGTTTTTTCATGTTGATATCGTAAAAACATATTTGTTTCAGAGAAAATTGCATATGCATACTCTGTCTGATTTGTCTCTTGATTTTCTTATCTTTCACTTTTTTCATATTTCTTTTGATGTAGCATCTTTTTTCTCTCTCCTTTTTTCATCTTTCTTTCATTTCTCCTCACTTGTTATCCTGCCTTCTTTTCTTTTCCTTTTCTCTTCTTGTAGCAGCTGAGTGATAGTGGAGATAAAACTGCCTTTTTGAAATAAGTAAGGTACTAGATGAATGCCACATACTAGCCTTGCACAAGGCAGAATCTAATCTTAGGTACTCATAGCTCAATACTCTTCTCTTTCTCTCGTCTCCACAAATTCTGTATATCTCTGTGGTGATACTTTCCTACAAGAGCCTTACAAGGAAATGAATAGAGAGGAAAATTTAAAAGATTGGAGATGATTTCTTTCTCTCTCATACTTGTTTACTTTGTTGGCATTTTAGTTTCAAGAACAGGCAAAATAGAATACTTTATGTTGTATGGTTGCCAGTTAAATGGAAGGAAATAAGCAATTTAAAAAGAAAAGAGAAACACCGCAGAAGCATAACTGTAGGATTAGATCATATGATATACCATGAGAAACTGAAAAAGCTTGAGCTCTTCAGTCTAGAAAGAAGGAAAAGATACATGGTGATATATGCATGGCAACAAATATCTGGTGTGAGTAATGTTTTAAGTCTGAAAGCATGTTAACAAGGAAGATAGTTAATTATCAAGTCAAGGGTAATTTCTAAAACATACTACAAAGATATGAGACAAAAGTACATTGCTGTTCTGCAAAAAAAACTTAGAGGATTCTTAAATGCATAGAGTGACTACAAAATTATTTAACTTGGTGTATTGGACCCATATCATATTGGAAATCAGCTCTACCAGAAACCAAAAGGTTGGTCCTTGATGACTTTGAGTTTCAAATTTTTTGTGACATCTATCTCTGAGCATCAAGCCCACCAATTTAGGAAAGTTTCTCAACATTTTCCCAGGCAGAGATGGGTTGTGAGCATGGATGCAGTATCTTTCATCTTTGGAATCTTAAAGTTGCCAGATTGTGGATGACACTGTTCCATTTGAACATTTAACACACTGGCATCACTTAAGGATGTGTGCAGTAATTTTGTGGAGGTTGTATGTTCCAGATTAGATTTGGAATGGTATTTTTCATTTGATGGGTGTATTAACTTTGATTTAATTATTAACCTTGACTTTACGTGCTAAGTATATTGATAATTTTTCTTAGGGATACAGTAATGTATTTCATGCAGTGAGGGTATCTCATTGCCTGGAATAGCTTTATTATTTTAGGCTCTCTTCATGGAAATATCTCCATGATGTATCGCAATGAATTATGTGTGAATTGAATAGAAAACAATTAGATTTGACAGAAAATCCTTTAGAATTAGCAAGTGAAAATGGAGCAGTATAATGTATTCAGCAGTAAATATAGCTTTGGCATATGTTGTAATGTATAGAATGTAATATGTTTCATTGCAGACATAGATGTTGCAGCAAGTCCTGCGTCCAGTAGTGAAGGACAGACAAAGCAGCTAAATTTGATGGTGCGAACACGGTCCGACTCTGGCAAAGAGCTCTCTGATGCGGTGAGTTGCATGTTAACATTTCTTATTTCAATCCTTTTTAGCTGTTCTTCATGCATCTAACAAAGGAAAATGTATGATTGTTTAAAGCTCAAGCTGCTTTTCTTGAAAGATCTTTAAAGTGTTGCAGTGAACTTTAGATATGAAGAAATGGTTTGGTTTTCCTGCACAGCAAAATATTATTTATGACAAAGCTTTATTCTTTCTTCTTCTCCACTAACTAAGATGTATACAAAATTTTGATATTTAGATTTTTCTTTTATTTTTGCATCTTCATATCTCTGTTTTGTGAATATTTCTTGCCTAGATATCATAGCCCTGAGTGATGCCTTTTTTTTTTTTTTAAGTATTAGCTACAACTTACATCTCCTCTCTTTGAAGGAATGGTTTTTGCAGTCTCCCGTTGAATTTGATGCCTTCATGAGTGACAAAGTGAGTTTGTATGGCATTATAAGTAATTTTAACTGTCCTGTAGTATTGGCTGTATGTTGATGCAGTTGTTAGCACCTAAACCTTGTCTATCCTATACTTTTGGTACTTTGTTTTATAAGATAACTTTTTTGTTATTTCTTTATTCATTATTGGAGTTTTTGCTTATAAGTATTTTATGTAATATACCACAACACTGATGAGACTGATGAGTGTATGAATGATAAACAGTACCATACTTAAATAAATTTTTTGGCTGTATACATTTTAACCCTTTTAGTTGTAAGCTTGGTCTATTTTTGCTTTCACCTAGCCTTAAAAAAATTTCCAAAAAGGAGAAAAAGGAATTAACCTTTATGATTAATTCAGCATAATGCTAAAAGAGGCTGTGCTGAAATGGTTTGGTGGAATGGAGAGAATGAGTGAGGAGGGTTTGACAAGGAGGATATATGTGTTAGAAGTGGAGGGAACAAGGAGATAGAACAATGGGGTGAAAAAGATTTTGAGTTACTGGGGCATGAACATGTAGAAGGAAGAAAGTTGTGCATCAAATGGTGTAGTATGTATGGGTTGTTGTGATGTCAGGGGAAACCACAGAAAGGTTTGTGGGGCTGGTTTTGGTTAGGAAGCTGTGGCTTTGGTGCATTACACTTGACAGCTAGAGAATAGATGTGAGTGAATGCAGCCTTTCTTCATCTATTCCTGGTGCTGCCTTGCTGATGCTGCAAAATGTCAATCAAGTATGAAAATGCTGAAAGACCTACAACATCAAAAAAGAAAAACAAACCTTTAATAGCTGGTATCCCCTTTAAGTTTCCTTATCACAGTGAGTAGTTTGTTTGCCTGGGTTTGAGCATATTTCGGGCATGTAACTGTCTTGGAGCTGTGGTAGAACTTCAAGTTCATTATCATCACCCATCCTGCTACAGTCTGTTATACTTATGAGGTGTGAAGGATTTCATAGATTTCATTGGAAACATGTTTGTCTCCATTGTTCTGTCCTTAAACCAAAAACAGATCTTTTGACATAAATAGAGAGGGTATTTCCTGATTCTTCTAAAGTTGGTCAGGAGGAATATTATATGTATAAGAAATCTCATTCTGAATACATCTCATCACTGAAGTAATTGTAGGATTCTTGTGTTTGTTGCACCACCTGAAGAGGATTGAATGATTTATTAATGATGGAAAATCCACTAGTGACTGCCTGAGGATCCAGGAGTGGCAGCCAGGGAAATTAGATTCCAAGCATTGTCCAGTTTGCCCTCTACTATTACATTTCTACTGGACACTTTGATGGAAATGTAGGGGTGATCTAAAGGATTTGAGATATCTTTTTATTTGGATTCATTCTCGTACTTCAAACTTGAATGTAGGAGAACCCATGTGTACTGTCTCCTGAAAATCCGTATGACCTTGGCATGGAAATGGGGTTTGAATCTTATGAAAATTGGACCAACATAGACTCCAATTCAGGAAATGAAGTTGGACTCCAATTCAGGAAATGAAGCTGGACTCCAATCCAGGAAATGAAGCTAAAAGAATAGAGACTGGCTCTGAATGTTTTTGCAATTTTGAGAGAAATGTTTAAGTAGTATGTTCACATAGAAAGATAACTTTTTCTGAAATTTTTAGAGCCTTAGATTATGGCTGTATTACTTTTTGTAATAAAGAATTGCCAGTGGAATGTATTAAGGAATATGATAAAGTTTAGATAAATGGTAAAGAAAGACTTGAAGACTAGAAAATATTGGAAACAGATAGAAAAGTAATAGAATGAAAATTCAAAGAATGCAATTTGCTTTAATCATAGGAAATAGATTGCAAAGGTACTGGAGAAAAATATTGATAGATTGAAATGCAGAATGTAAAACAAATGAGTAGGTAGTCTTTTATCATCATTGTAAAAAGAAAAAAAAAAAAGAAAAAAAATTATTCATGGATCAGTCCTACCAATCACCTCAGTCATTCAAAAGGAATCATTTCCCATTGACCACCATGAAATGAAGGTGTAGAAAGCCTTAAAGACCTAATTCTAAACATTATCAGTATGAAAAGAATACCAAAGAAAGTTTATAGCAAAAGAGTGAATACAAACATTGTGATTCTGATGTTTGACAGCCCAGAAATCCCTTAGGGGGTAAATATTGGCTGGAAAGATGTTAGTGTCAAACTGTACAACTCATCCCCAATTTGATGGAATAGATATCAACTATATCAGCATGCAAAGGACAAATGTAAGATTGGTTATAGTAAAGTTTGGTTTGTGGAGAACCCTTTAGCATATCCCATGTATGTAAGAAAATATTAACTTTTGTAATTATGGAGGTTTACACAAATCCAGTCAGAAATGTTGCATTAAATTGAAGAGAAAAACCGATTGTAACCTCTGTATACACCAAAAAAAAACAAGATTTACAGAGCAAAGAAGGGATATAAACAGACCATCCTGAAGTGGTCTTTTGCTGTTATATTAAAGTGCTTTGGTTCTAATGAAAGATTAAAAGCTCAGCATATCACAAGCTATTTCACCAATTGAAGAAAAAGGAGTAAAAGTTCTTCCCCCTGATAATACTAAAACTCCTCGCCTTCACAGGGGTGGTGGATCAAATGCTCCTTCAGGTGCCTTCTCAGGGAATGAATCATCATTTGTGATGCCCTCTTTAGGGGACATCGGTTGGGTGTTTCTGCTGGTAGGAGCCATTACTTGGATGCTTCCTTGGTAGGGATTGAGGGGGGGGGTGCCTTTAGTTGCTCCTTCCTGGGAGCATCCTTTGGATACTCCATTTAGGTAGAATCCTTTGAGCACATGCCTGCAGGAATGCTCATGAGTTGCTTCTGATAGCATAAAGATGAGGAAGTCCGAAAATCTAACTAAGAACCTGCTAGTTCCGAGTTGAATAGTGCGAATGAATCCTTGTATAGTGACATAAGAGGTCCATCCCAATCATCTGCTCTGTTGCCTTGGCTTGAGTCTGAATCAATAAAGTCATCAGAAAGCAAACTCAAAGCACAAGTATCTTCATAGATTGATGTCTTAATTTTGTAAGAAATTACTTTTAAGCCCCTTAACTCCTTTAGTTATATTTCCTTTCCAATCCACTGAATCTCAGTATTTCCCAAATCAGAAATTACTGAATGCTTCTTATATCTCCCTTTAAAAGAAGAATCTATGCTTGTTGATCTTGAAAACTTGGTAAATCAAGCCATTTTTTTCTGTTTTGTGACATCATTGCATGCAGCCCTTTATAGGATAGAGACTGCAATAATCAAAACAAGAGAGATTAACAGAAGACTTTTTTTTTATTGAACTTTGACATTTGTATTTTAAAAGATGGTAATCCTAGTTACCTTAAAGCACACAGAGAAACTTTCAGGTATTGACCTCTTAGTTTGTTCCCGTGATATTGTACCAGATTTTGATTTGTCATGTGTTCAAAACTTTCCTTGCAGTGACCACATTTCAATCCTACAGAGTTGATAAGAAAATTCTACATCAAATAGCCTCTCTAAATAGAAATTTTAGTTGGCTCACTGGTATGAATATAAAACTAGAATTCTAACCACTTAAAGGAAAGGTTGTGTGATTTTTCCTGATGCTGAAAAAGTGTATGTTTTTTTTAAGATTATTTTTGATGCACTTAAGAAAAGCATTTTTAAAACTAAGAACAAAAACCCAAGACTGTCAGTCCCATGGTGGAACCAATCTTTTGATGAAATTTGCAATATTTTGAGATTTGCATGCAAAAGATCAAAGAATGATAATTCTCTTGTTGATATAGATTAATTTATCGTAGAGCATATGCAGAAAAAAATAAAATTCATTTATTTAGAGGATATCAACTGCAGTGTCCAACCTGAAAAAGTTTGCGAGAGACTGAAGAAGTTGGTTAGAAAGTGTTTTCCCACTCCTTTCTCTTGCCAGTTTATCCAAAGTTGCTGGGAGATGTTTGCAGGCTACTGTTGATAAGACCTTTAACTGGGCAGTTATGATTTGGCACATTTTAAAAGGCAGGTGTTTCACTTTTTCCAACATTCTTAAATATTTTTCCTTTTCTCCTCTTTTTCTCTTTCATAATCCTCTCTATATTTCTATTAAGGCCTGGCCTTAAAATGGACTTTTGTCCATAACTGGAGCCTCAGACATAAAATGAAAAAAGATGGTTTAAATTTCTCTGAACAAAAAACTTGCTGTACATTTTGTAAATGTGTGTGGATGTAACCAAGATGTGAAAAAAGGAGAGATAGGTAGTATGTTTGAGGAAAGGAACCTGGATGTTTTGGCTGTTAGTGAAACGAAGCTCAAGGGTAAAGGGGAAGAGTGGTTTGGGAATGTCTTGGGAGTAAAGTCAGGGGTTAGTGAGAGGACAAGAGCAAGGGAAGGAGTAGCAATACTCCTGAAACAGGAGTTGTGGGAGTATGTGATAGAATGTAAGAAAGTAAATTCTCGATTAATATGGGTAAAACTGAAAGTTGATGGAGAGAGATGGGTGATTATTGGTGCATATGCACCTGGGCATGAGAAGAAAGATCATGAGAGGCAAGTGTTTTGGGAGCAGCTGAATGGGTGTGTTAGTGGTTTTGATGCACGAGACCAGGTTATAGTGATGGGTGATTTGAATGCAAAGGTGAGTAATGTGGCAGTTGAGGGAATAATTGGTATACATGGGGTGTTCAGTGGTGTAAATGGAAATGGTGAAGAGCTTGTAGATTTAAGTGCTGAAAAAGGACTGGTGATTGGGAATACCTGGTTTAAAAAGCGAGATATACATAAGTATACGTATGTAAGTAGGAGAGATGGCCAGAGAGTGTTATTGGATTACGTGTTAATTGACAGGCGCGCGAAAGAGAGACTTTTGGATGTTAATGTGCTGAGAGGTGCAACTGGAGGGATGTCTGATCATTATCTTGTGGAGGCTAAGGTGAAGATTTGTATGGGTTTTCAGAAAAGAAGAGTGAATGTTGGGGTGAAGAGGGTGGTGAGAGTAAGTAAGCTTGGGAAGGAGACTTGTGTGAGGAAGTACCAGGAGAGACTGAGTACAGAATGGAAAAAGGTGAGAACAATGGAAGTAAGGGGAGTGGGGGAGGAATGGGATGTATTTAGGGAATCAGTGATGGATTGCGCAAAAGATGCTTGTGGCATGAGAAGAGTGGGAGGTGGGTTGATTAGAAAGGGTAGTGAGTGGTGGGATGAAGAAGTAAGATTATTAGTGAAAGAGAAGAGAGAGGCATTTGGACGATTTTTGCAGGGAAAAAATGCAATTGAGTGGGAGATGTATAAAAGAAAGACAGGAGGTCAAGAGAAAGGTGCAAGAGGTGAAAAAGAGGGCAAATGAGAGTTGGGGTGAGAGAGTATCATTAAATTTTAGGGAGAATAGAAAGATGTTCTGGAAGGAGGTAAATAAAGTGCGTAAGACAAGGGAGCAAATGGGAACTTCAGTGAAGGGCGCAAATGGGGAGGTGATAACAAGTAGTGGTGATGTGAGAAGGAGATGGAGTGAGTATTTTGAAGGTTTGTTGAATGTGTTTGATGATAGAGTGGCAGATATAGGGTGTTTTGGTCGAGGTGGTGTGCAAAGTGAGAGGGCTAGGGAAAATGATTTGGTAAACAGAGAAGAGGTAGTAAAAGCTTTGCGGAAGATGAAAGCCGGCAAGGCAGCAGGTTTGGATGGTATTGCAGTGGAATTTAATAAAAAAGGGGGTGACTGTATTATTGACTGGTTGGTAAGGTTATTTAATGTATGTATGACTCATGGTGAGGTGCCTGAGGATTGGCGGAATGCGTGCATAGTGCCATTGTACAAAGGCAAAGGGGATAAGAGTGAGTGCTCAAATTACAGAGGTATAAGTTTGTTGAGTATTCCTGGTAAATTATATGGGAGGGTATTGATTGAGAGGGTGAAGGCATGTACAGAGCATCAGATTGGGGAAGAGCAGTGTGGTTTCAGAAGTGGTAGAGGATGTGTGGATCAGGTGTTTGCTTTGAAGAATGTATGTGAGAAATACTTAGAAAAGCAAATGGATTTGTATGTAGCATTTGTGGATCTAGAGAAGGCATATGATAGAGTTGATAAGAGATGCTCTGTGGAAGGTATTAAGAATATATGGTGTGGGAGGCAAGTTGTTAGAAGCAGTGAAAAGTTTTTATCGAGGATGTAAGGCATGTGCACGTGTAGGAAGAGAGGAAAGTGATTGGTTCTCAGTGAATGTAGGTTTGCGGCAGGGGTGTGTGATGTCTCCATGGTTGTTTAATTTGTTTATGGATGGGGTTGTTAGGGAGGTGAATGCAAGAGTTTTGAAAAGTGGGGCAAGTATGAAGTCTGTTGGGGATGAGAGAGCTTGGGAAGTGAGTCAGTTGTTGTTCGCTGATGATACAGCGCTGGTGGCTGATTCATGTGAGAAACTGCAGAAGCTGGTGACTGAGTTTGGTAAAGTGTGTGAAAGAAGAAAGTTAAGCGTAAATGTGAATAAGAGCAAGGTTATTAGGTACAGTAGGGTTGAGGGTCAAGTCAATTGGGAGGTAAGTTTGAATGGAGAAAAACTGGAGGAAGTAAAGTGTTTTAGATATCTGGGAGTGGATCTGGCAGTGGATGGAACCATGGAAGCGGAAGTGGATCATAGGGTGGGGGGGGACGAAAATCCTGGGAGCCTTGAAGAATGTGTGGAAGTCGAGAACATTATCTCGGAAAGCAAAAATGGGTGTTTCAAGGAATAGTGGTTCCAACAATGTTGTATGGTTGCGATGCGTGGGCTATGGATAGAGTTGTGCGCAGGAGGATGGATGGGCTGGAAATGAGATGTTTGAGGACAATGTGTGGTGTGAGGTGGTTTGATCGAGTAAGTAACGTAAGGGTAAGAGAGATGTGTGGAAATAAAAAGAGTATGGTTGAGAGAGCAGAAGAGGGTGTTTTGAAATGGTTTGGGCACATGGAGAGAATGAGTGAGGAAAGATTGACCAAGAGGATATATGTGTCAGAGGTGGAGGGAACGAGAAGTGGGAGACCAAATTGGAGGTGGAAAGATGGAGTGAAAAAGATTTTGTGTGATCGGGGCCTGAACATGCAGGAGGGTGAAAGGAGGGCAAGGAATAGAGTGAATTGGATCGATGTGGTATACCGGGATTGACGTGCTGTCAGTGGATTGAATCAGGGCATGTGAAGCATCTGGGGTAAACCATGGAAAGCTGTGTAGGTATGTATATTTGCGTGTGTGGACGTATGTATATACATGTGTATGGTGGTGGGTTGGGCCATTTCTTTGGTCTGTTTCCTTGCGCTACCTCGCAAACGCGGGAGACAGCAAAAAAAAAGAAAAAACCATTTTGTAAGATCATTTAAAGACTAGCAGTTTCACATGTATTACTGAAAGACATTCTAATTCATTGCGAACAAGAGGCAAAAGTTTTTACATGATTATTGATAGGAGATTGCCTTTCGCCCTTCATATTAAAAAGCTTACAAGTAAAGTGAGTCACAAAATCTTGTGAAGCAAGTGTCTTGCTACACTGGGTAGCAGATAGGAAAACCATGCTGAGGTTATGTGATTGATTTTGTAGATTGAAACTAGACTTTGATGACCAAATTTTTTCATCACTGACTCCCTGAAAATGGTTGACAAGCTTCCTATGAATATAAGATATGAAGAATTTACCTTACATATAACTATGTATAACTTATATGTATAACTTACATATAACTATGTAAACAAAGTTAGTCATAGTCATCGTCATCATCATTAGATTCCTCTATAACACTGCTTTCCATCAAAATTGCATTTTATTTCCTGTGTTTCTGAAAGTTTATGATTGCAGCTGCCAGATGTATGGGTCTTCTTCCAGCTGCCATACGTGTATCCAAATAAGTCTTTCCTCTATATTTTGTTGGGTAACTTGATTTTGTAAAAATTTCTGGGGGTGAATCGTCACTGATGATGATGTTTGAAATCTGTGTATAGCTCATGGTTGCAACAGATTATAATCCATAACTCCTATAGATGGATATTTATGCAAGTTGAGTGACTTTTATACATAAATTGAGTTTTGTACCTTTATTTCAAGGCTGCCTGTCAATCCTAGGTGGTTTCCAAGTCGGCAGTGCATGATTATTTCTCCTGAAAAGCAGTCTTCTAGCCATGTCAATGACAGCACATTATCATGAGTTTATGTGGAAGGAAATTGAGCAGCTTTTTGGAAGATGTAGAAGATTGGCAAGATGATCTTGAATTAATTGATAATGATGATCTGTCTTTGGAATGTCTGGAGGGTGATTATATGGACTCATTTGGCAAAAGAAGTTGACCAAGATAAGGCAGGAGGTGTTTCTAGCACAAGTGGAGGCAGTGTTGCAAGCACGGATCTGACCACCAATAGCATCCTGATGTTACCCTGCTCAGTTGTCTTTCTTCAGTGGCCAATAATTTTGTTCTCTTCTAGGCCACTGATATCACTCTGCACAGTGTTGCCCAACTCTTTAGCACATTTCCAGCAGCCAACCATCCCGCTTTACATCCAGCTCACTGATGTCATCCTCTTGGTGTCTCGGCTGTGCATAAAGCTCACTGACACCATCATGCACAGCATCACCCAGCCCACTGTCTCATCTCCAGTGGCATACCTATACAGCTCACTGCAACCAGTTGATGCCACTCTGCACGGCATCACTCAGCTCATCAATGCCTTCCAGCATTGTTTTCCTGGTGTCTGTCCGTCTTTTCTTCAGAAACATTTAAAGCATACTGATTTAATCATTGAAGTCAATCCCTGATGAACCTCAAGTAAGTTGTTATGGAAAAGGAGTTATGGCCAAGAGAAACCACATAATTCAACAGGCATGTGTTATTGGTTTAATCTGTGTTTTATGCTGGAACACTTGATGTGAGAAATGTAGCCTTGACTTTCTTCAGAAACTTTTTGTGGAGAAAATGAAGAATAGGTGTCTGGCAGTCTTCCAAATTTTTCAGATCATACCTTAGTTTAAACATTGTGGAACTACACTTTGTGTCTGTGTAGATTCCTCTCTCATGAGAGTTGGATTTCAGTGTTCCTCTAACTCATCATTGAATGTATTTATTTTTCCTTTTGGATTTAGTTTTATCTGAAGGATTCTCATTTTCCATGTGGTTATTCTCTTATACTTGGAGGACAGACTACAGATGTAGGTTTTGAAAAATTGAAAACACTTATGTCTCTTAGAGGTGAAGTTGTGCATGCATTTTTTCTTGTTTTTCTTACCATGCTGTACTTTACCCACTTTTTCTTTGAAAAACATCGTATCTCCTCTTCTGTGACTGCCTTTTAGAGTGACACGTGAATCTTTGAGTTGGGAGCTTGGATAGGTTGGAAATGATGATCTCACCCTGATAGTAGATGCTGATTAGCTGAAGGCAGGCCCAGAATGAGCAGGTGGCTATCACATTTGAGTGATTTGCAGAGGGTGAGTGAAGGCTAGTGCCTCCTCATTGGAAATCATAAGGGTTGGAAGGTCATGACAACATATTCCCAGGAAATATATGTCATGGAGAGAAAAGGTGTTTCAGTGTTTCAAAACCTAGATTTCGTTTTTTGATTTATGATTGTATAATATGATATTCATGATTTGAACATTTATTAACCCTTAAACATAAGTAATTTCCAACTTGTTCATCCCCTTATGTGAAAAAAACAGAAAACCCAAATTCTTTTTTCTCTACAGTTTATGTCAATATTATACTTTATTAAACTTTTCGGTGCAGTGGATATCAATCTGTCATTGCATAGTAGGGTACCATGAACGCCTTGTCTGCTGTTACGGAAAAGGGTGCTGTGAATGTCAGTCTACATGTTATCCCATGTGCAATCACAGTGGATGGTTATGCTCCTCTTTATAGAGACTCACTGAGACAATAGCACCCAACCTCACCCATATCATCAATGCTATGCCCCTGCCGCACTAATGCCTCCCTTAGAATTAGCTAGTTTGGTAGATTAATCTTTCTTTCTTCTTTTAAA
Source organism: Panulirus ornatus (assembly GCF_036320965.1). NCBI lineage: Eukaryota > Metazoa > Arthropoda > Malacostraca > Decapoda > Palinuridae > Panulirus > Panulirus ornatus. The sequence goes on from NC_092291.1 coordinate 18,038,876, forward strand.
CTATCCGCCATTTCCCGCATTAGCGAGGTAGCGTTAAGAAAGAGGATGGGCTTGAGGAATATCCTCACCTGGCCCCCCATCGTTCTTCTTTGGAAAATTAAAAAAAAGAAAAAAATTGAGAGAGGAGGATTTCCAGCTCAGCTCCCTCCCCTTTTAGTCGCTTCTAGACAAGTGGGAATTTCGTGAGTATTCTTCATCCCCTATCCCCAGGGATAATCTATTTTTTGTATTTTTGAAATGCTTAAAAATAGATTTGTGTTTGTATGAATGAAAAAATTATGAAATGAAAGTTCATATAACTTACCTACGTAGGCTTGGCCTTGGTAATATGTTTTTCCTAAATTAGGATTCGTTAAGTCTTAATTCTTAAAGTTTTTTCTTTTACCTTTTCTTGTATTGGAAGTTTTACTATCTTTTACGCTCATGGGGAGGCCAAAAAAAATCAACTGCACACCAAAATGGCTAAAAGAAATACCATCAAAAGTAGCATATTTTCTTCTATATTGGTGTAGTATGGTGTTGAGTAGATGGGGAGGGCCTGTTCTGGCAGAATGGGTGCTCCTTATCTATGTAAATATGTATTAGATATGTGTTCTGAAAGTATGATTTTATTCTGTTTAGTAAACCTTTGTTTTCATGGACCTCTTTGCATTGGAATTCAGCTTGTAATGAATCTTTTGATCCCATGGGACTAAGTTTAGGATCTGATTGAAGTTTCTGTGAACACTCATTACATTGCAAATTTAGTCTGGTAAGTAAAGGACCCATTTAATTGAGTTTGTGATGTAATGGACTTGTTTGTTAGTTTTCAACTGTAGTTCAGGATATGGCTTCAGAAGAACATGTCTTTTGTGCATCACTTCATTTTTTTTTAAGACTAACATACACATAGTTTTGTCATTATACTAACATACACATAGTTTAACACTACTGTAAAGTAGTTTGATAGGGTACCACTATTTTTTGTACCTTTACTTCTATAAAGATATTTTAGGTAAAAATTTCAAGATGAAATAACACCTTAGTCACTGCCTGTCAGTCTGAGATAGATACCTATTTGGTTAATACATAAACAAACTTAATGCCCATGTTCTCATGTAATGTGAGTGTTTTTATGGCTCAAGAGCCTCTCTTTTTGTATTAGACTTTAACTGTTAACTAAAGCTTCCTTTTCAGCCCTCAGGATATATGTTTTTCACATTATTTAGAATCTGTATAAACCTGACTTTCAAAGAATTCATGTAACAGTGAAACAGTCACTAGGGTAGTATATTTTATCCTTTATTTTCATTGATAACATGTAGAAATTTTGTAGATTTTTCAGCATAATGTGCTAAAAAGTGCAGTAGTAAGGCCTGGTGTCACGTTAGTTGCTACTATGCATTTTTTATTATTTATTTTGACTACACTGAATAGTTTATAACTGATTTTTGTGTTTAGTTGTTTATAGTAAAGTATTTCTTGTTATTATCAGCATGAATCATTGATAAATTTTCACAACAGGAAAATTATAAAAGTTTGCAAAATTACCAGTTGCACCAGTCAGATGCAGTGTTGTCAAAGTTAAGTGGACACTGGCAACACTGCCTCCTCTTTTATTAAAAATACCTTCCTTACCACTTCTTGGATAGCTTTTGATGCTGGGAGAGCTGCTTTTCATAAAATCGCTCAACACATGATCTGTTGACAGATCATTAGCAAGTAATTCAGAATCCTCCTCGGCCATGTCTGCTATATCTACCTAAATACCACTCAATATTCTTTAGAGAAATGTTCAAGAAAGTGCTTCTCTTAGCATGGCTGAAAAATGACTGACTGTGGGGAGAAATGATAATGCACTGCCACCTCAGCCACCACCCAGGCTTGGTGTGCAACCTTAAAATAGAGGCTTTTATGAAACTTGATATGAAAATATCCATTAAGAGGAGCCCAGCTTGTAGATATCCCTCAGGAGTATTTTAGGGATTAAACCATACTAGATAAGAGTGATATCATTCTTGCATGTGCTCTGAGGTTCAGAAAACATTTCAGCATTGCTGAAAAGCTGAAAATAATTAAGCATCATGAGCATGGACAGTGTAGCGTGCATTTCATGTATGCCACATATCTGACCAGAAAGTAATTCAAGTGACTCTGGGTGAACCTGGAGCTCTTATCTTTTGATTGAGAGTAGTCTTTGGTACTCCCAAAACTACTCCAGTCTCAAAGGAAGAAGGTAGGTTTCCATTACATATTCATTTATTAATGTTCTGTAGAAAATTGGGAGTTTACTGTGTACAGTTTATCACATCGTGCAGATTGTGATTTTTTCATAGCATGATGTAACACCACATCTTTTTTACAGTCTTACATATTTTACGTTATTGCATGACAGCAAGAGACTGAGTGTGAACGAATGGGGCCTTTGTTATCTTTTCCTAGCGCTACCTCGCACACATGAGGGGGGAGGGGGATGTTATTCCATGTGTGGACAGGTGGCGATGGGAATGAATAAAGGCAGACAGTGTGAATTGTGTGCATGTGTATATATGTATATGTCTGTGTGTGTATATATATGTGTACATTGAGATGTATGGGTATGTACATTTGTGTGTGGGGACGTGTATGTATATACATGTGTATGGGGGTGGGTTGGGACCATTTCTTTCGTCTGTTTCCTTGCGCTACCTCGCAAACGCGGGAGACAGCGACAAAGCAAAATAACATATTTTACATAATTTTCATATACATTTTTTACACTTTTATATGTTATGTACCGAGAGGGATGTTTTGTATGAATGAATGAACCAAAAACTTTCTTGCGCTGAATATATCAACATTAATGCTACGGAGATTGTTTATTTTCTTTTGAAACTATCTGCCATAATGAGTGTGTACACATGAGATCATGTTAAGAGGATGTATATACACTCTTTGACTTGCTGTGGGTGACTAAGATGTAGGATTTTTTTTTCAGTAATGGCAGTAGGCCAATAGTGGCATCTGTGTATAATTGATAATAAGCTAGTGTTTTGACAGACAGGAATATTTGAATTATCTGACAGTGTTGAGCAGGCTTATAGGTGTTATTAGAAGATGAGGGGAATAGTTTAAGGGTTAATGCATGTGTGCACATATGTTAGATTAATGGAACTTTATGTTTTTATTTGTATTTGAGCAGAGGCATGTGTGTCCTGTTAATGTATTAACTTTCTTTTTGTATAGATCATAGTGTGTGATATTTAACTGCTGCAGTTGATTCTTGTGATATTATTAATATGGTTTATGCATAGTTAAGTACAACTAATTTTTTTAAAGTGCAAATTTGAAGCTACCTTGATTTTGCATATTTTAATATTATCATTTTCAGGAAATTTTGAAACAAGTGACTGTGCTCAATCTTGATACTGGTGAAAGAATTCCTCTGAGCGATGCTGAGAAGTGCCTTCCACAGGCCCTCAACCCTCTTTCTCTTCATATAATGAGAATCACCAGTGAATATGTCAGGTATGTATATTACTCTCGTTTAGAAGGTTATTTTGCATTGTCCATTTGTGTCATTCTTGTTTGCCACAAAGTTCTATAAACTAAAACATTATGAATTTCAGGAGTGTAAGACTCTGATTTCTAAATTATTTTCATTCCTTAATGTTTCTATTGTGGCAGGTAAGTGCTCTGCTTGTGTAATTTGAGTTAGATAGAAACTGGAATAGATGGGACTGGATAATGCATACCCATTCAACACCGGCTGCTTGCCCCACCCCTCCCCCACTGGACCCCTTTCGTCATAGCCTGTGGCCTCATTATGTTCATCTTACCCCTTAGCCTTCTCCATCCTGCTACCTCTTCTTCCCCCTCCTAAATTCCTCTCATCCTCACCTGAACTCTCAGTCCCATCCCTACACTAAGGCCTTCCCTTTCCCTAACTCTTTATCCAGTTACTGTGTGGTATGTTGAGATAGCTTTACTATAATCCACAAGATTATCACCCGTCTTTCCTGCTGTCTCTGATAGATAGTTATAGACATAGGAAGATGGTCATAGAATTCTGAGATTGTGATAATTGTGGCAGAAATTTGGTGCTCCATTAATCATATTAAACAGAATTATTCACATGGTGCTCTTTGTAAATCTTTCATGCTTGTCTTATTGTAAATATAGTATGGAGGTCGGATTTAGTTTTACACTCATGGAATAGTTGGGAATATCAGATAAGGATATTACTTTGAGTTATGTACCATGTACACAAACTTTTCTGTACTTGACAACTGCAAACTTGTCCGTGACCTGTCTGAGAGATGGGCTGCATAGAGGCCCATCATAAGGAAAGTAAAACTATTAAACTGCCAAACAGAATGGTCATCACCTCTTCAAAGAGATTGCTACCAAAATGTCACTTAGAGATGTTTTGAGTTGATTTGAATTCCCATTTGGAGCACTTATTGCTTGAAAAAACATTTGTTAACCTCGTCCCCCCCCCTTTTTTTTTTGTTGCTTATCTTCCTGCTGGTGAAGAACTGGTTATATTTTCATTATTGTGTCTTTATACATGGAGCTTATTTTTAGCAGACTAATGCATACGCTCTTGATATATACTTATGGTTTTTATGTAATGTCAGAGAGTAGCTGATTATTGTATGAACATAGAGTGATTTTGCATTCCCATATTGATAGAACCTTAAAATCTTAACCTTAAGAGCATTTGGCTCTTGTATCTGTTAGCAGTTCTTACAGTATCCTCTTGCCTCTTATTGCTTAAGACAGACAAATCAGTGATCACTTCTTTGTATTCCTTTAATGGTTCCCATTGTCATCTGACAATCATATAGAGGACTGCTCCTTTTACCACGTGATGATTTAACTTTTCCTATATCTGTTTGAATATCAACCTGCGTTATTGTACCAGTCACTCGTTACTCCTAAGAGTGAAAATAGGAAAGGTATATCTACTCCAGGAAAATCCTAGAAGGCATGTTCCTTAACTTACAGTTGGAAATGACTTCCTGGTGGCATTACAGATATGGAAGACTTTTTTAATACTACCTTTGAAATCCAGAGATCTGATATGCACAAAAAATGAGATCACTTTAATTTCTGGGGCCTTGGACTTTTTATCACCTTGTCTGTAGCTGTCAGAAACACTAAGAGAGCTAAGAGAGAAATATAAGGTCTTGGATAAGGACCTATAAAATGTGCAAAACCAACCAGGCTATAGGGGCTATGTGGATCAGTGGGATGTGGCTTCCAACAGCTTTGTTGACCCACAGCCTAGGCTAGGCTGCTATAATATTTGGCAGGTGGACCAGGGATTTGCTTTGAAAAATGTATGTGAGAAACACTTAGAAAAACAAATGGATTTGTGCGTAGCATTAATGGCTCCGGAGAAGGCATATGATAAGGTGGATAGAGATGCTTTGTGGAAGGTTTTAAAAGTATAAAGTGTGGGAGGTAAGTTGCTAGAAGCAGTGAAAAGTTTTTACCAAGGATATAAGGCATGTGTATGAGTAGGAAGAGAGGAAAGTGATTGGTTCCCAGTGAATGTCAGTTTGGGGCATGGATGCATGATATCTCCATGGTTTTTAAATTTATTTATGGATGGAGTGGTTAGGGAAGTGAATGCAAGAGTTTTGGAGATAGGGGCAAGTATGTAGTCTGTTGTGGCTTAGAGAGCTTGGGAAGTGAGTCAGTTGTTCGCTGATGATACAGCACAGGTGGCTGATTCGGTTGAGAAACTACAGAAGTTGATGGCTGAGTGTGGTAGATTGTGTGAAAGAAGAAAGTTGGGAGTAAATGCTAAGAAGAGCAAGGTTATTAGGTTCAGTAGGGGTGAGGGACAAGTTAATTGGGAGGTAAGTTTGAATGGAGAAAAACTGGAGGAAGTGAAGTGTTTTAGATATCTGGGAGTGGATTTGGCAGCGGATGGAAGCAGAAGTGAGTCACAGGGTGGGGGGGCGAAGGTTCTGGGAGCGTTGAAGAATGTGTGGAAGGCAAGAACATTATCTCAGAGAACAAAAATGGATATGTTTGAAGGAATAGTGGTTCCAGCAATGTTATATGGTTGTGAGGCATCAGCTATAGATATGGTTGTGCGGAGGAGGGTGGATGTGTTGGAAATGAAATGTTTGAAGACTGTATGTGGTGTGAGGTGGTTTGATTGAGTAAGTAATGAAAGGGTAAGAGAGATGTGTGGTAACAAAAAGTTTGTGGTTGAGAGAGCAGAAGAGGGTGTATTGAAATGCTTTGGACACATGAGAGAATGGAGAGGATGTATGAGTCAGAGGTGGAAGGAAGAAGGAGAAGCGGGAGACTAGATTGGAGGTGGAAGGATGGAGTATATATATGTATATGTATATGTATTTATATGTGCATGTGTGTGGGTGTTTATGTATATACATGTGTATGTGGGTGGGTTGGGTCATTCCTCATCTCTTTCCATGTGCTACCTTGCTGACATAGGAGACAGCAGTTAAGTATGATAAAAGAAATATAGATGATAAGATTATATTAGTGCATATGATTTTCCATTTGTGTTTCAAAACATTTTAGGTATATGCATGGAATGAAGCATGGAATGAATCACAGATATCAAGAATCCAGGCTGTAGAAATGAGCTATTGGAGAGGAGCATTCGATATGACTAGATGGAATGAAGAAAGAAATGAGGAGGTGTATTAGAGATGCTAGATGGAATGAAGAAAGAAATGAGGAGGTGTATTAGAGATGTGCTATGGAAAGTAATGCAAAGGGAATGAATTGTACAGTGGTAGAGTGTGTGAAATGTAATACTTTGAGGTGGTTTGGGCAAGTGGAAAGAATGCAAGACTGAGTTTAAAAGGAGATGTGTATGATGATACAATTAAAGGGCTTGGTGTGAAAGGGAGACTACCTGTGACATAGGGAAATATATTGGAAGAGTACTGGAGGGAGAGAAATGGTGGAAAAATGCATAGGATGGTGTATGTGAGGGAGGCATGTAAGGACAGGGATAAGTGGAGGCTCTTTTGCTGTAGCGAACTCCCTTGCTGGGAGTTTCCAGAGGGAATGGGCATCAGAGACATAGATAGATAAATGGATAGAAGATTGTGTGCCTTCTAGATTACATATTCATCCATGCTACATCCATCCCACTTCCCAGGACATAGATATGCTTTTTATTTAGCTGATATGCTCATGAGGATGTTCTTTCATGATACACAGGTTATTTTAGTAATAAAAATTTTTCAAAACCAAGTTGCCTAATATTCTGTCCATTCAGGGTAAGAATTAATTTATATTGAAAAGAATATGGACTTCAAAACTTCCAAAATACTGCTCACAAATTTGGGAGGGCTCCTCGTCCACCTTCCAATTGATTAGAATGGAGTCAGAAGCCTTCAATCTCATTAATTCTCCTGGCAGTTCCTTTCTTCAACCTTCCCTTTCTGTATGCTGTGATCTTGCTGCTGTCTTTCTGTACTGCTGCAATTATTTTGGACATCTTTCTTGTGAGCTGTTTGATCCCTAAGGTTTGGACCCATAGCATGTGGTTGGCTGCTGCTTCCCACACTTTCTGTTCAAAAACTGGCCACTTGAGGATTGGCTCTTATGATACCTCTTTCCTCCCTCAAACAGCTAAGTTGTGAAATATTCTTCCTTTTGTCTTTCTCTCATCATATAACTGTTCTTCCTTTAAGAATCAGGTCTACAAACACCTGGAGAATCCTGATTAATTTATACTTTCTTTTCTTGGACTTTTTCTTTCTTCTGAGATAACCTTGACTGGGACATGTTTTTCCCATAGCACATCTGTCACTGTAAGAAAAAGATGTTGCTAGGTGAAAACTTCCAGTTATAAAAGAAAGTGCATACTTTTAGAGTTAAGGATAAGCATCCTTATGAGATCATTATTTTTTTTTGATGCACAGATTTTCTTGATCGAGCTTCCTCATATGTAGTTCAGTCACAGTCATAGATATGGACTTCAGAACCTCCATGTGCTGTATGGAAAACGTTTCTCACTCAGCATTTGAAAGTTGGCCCAGAAGTGCTGTGGCCATGCATATAACTGATGTCAGTGGTGTTGTTATGAGTTAGGAAACTAGAAGTCCATAATGTTTTTCATCGGAATTTTTATGGAGACTATATTTTGTTTGATACAGATGAGTTGTTGGTCACTCCATTTGGCTCGGTCTGTGATGTATTGAGAATTTGTTTTTGTTGGTTATATCAAGTATAGAAATTGAATCATTGAGGAAATTGTACTGAGATGAGATGCAGTTCGATTGAGAGAGAGGATGAAGAAATTTGAAGGAAGTGTTTAATGATGTGCTTGGTAACTGCAGAGACAGAATGTTACTATCCCTATTGTAAATGTTTATGCTTTTCTTTTCTTTGCACATGAGATCTAAAGAGTTGGTTTTATCTGACTAAGTGAGATAATGGCTGGACTGCGGTGGTTGGTAGGTGTTAGTCTAGGATGTAACCTCTGTACCTGATTGTTCTGTTGTTTATCTGAATAAACAGTAGTACCCCCAACTGCAAAATTTAGATTTACCTTACAACAACAGAATAAATTTTCTTCTAAAGCAACATTCAGGAGTATACCCCTGTATGTAAAACAACTGCAAATCTACATGCACACTGCCATCTGTCAAACCTGGATTTTTTTTTAAGCTTCATGTGATTGACCTCATAAATACAGTGTTTTGAATCTATGCCTTTCAAGAAAAGTGTTTAATAGTATATGAATTTAGTATTTTGTTGTGATTACCATGATATACATGAAGAATTAGCTGTAAAGATAAAAATCATGTAAAAAACATGGACTCATTTTTCATTAAAGAATTGCCACCATTGCAGAACTAGATATAAAATCATCGTATAAAGACATTTCTCTATATTTTGTAATGATTTTGGCCTTCTATTGACTTAGTTTTGCCTATTTTTATGCCATTTACAGAATTTTTTTTTTATTTTCTTCACTTTTTGCTGAATCATTATTTTTCATTATCCATTATGGCTTTCGTAGAGTATCATTGTCACTTATAGAAAATACTGCTTCTTTCAACATTGAAAAAGTATTACAAAAGGGGCAAATATATACTTTTATTTTTGGTGGATAATTGACATTTTGTGAATCAGCAAGAAAATTAATTGTGCAGTGAAAGGGTTAAGGCCATCAGTGTTATGCAACATCTAACAACTAAGAAATCTCTAACACCTTCAGATGTTTAGGATAATTCAAAGACTATTTGGTCTCATGAGAGTATATGTGGTCTTAGACCACTAACTGATAAGGGCCACATGCATAGTGATATGCTTATTGCCCTTGATAAGTCACTTAAGAGTGATGGGGCCTATAAAGTGGCACCTCAGACCTGAATCCTGATATGAATTTTGAAGTTTACCACTTTCAGAAGGGATTGGTATTTTGTTTTTGGAGTTTGGTTACCAAACTGTGATTTATTCTGCAACCATTATTGATGAATGAATCTGGCATTTATCTTTGCAGATATCCTGTTTTCATGAAGATATACTCATTTATAGTCCTTTATTGTCAGTGCTTATGCTATTATTATTGATAAATGAATCTAGCAAATAAATGTTCAACTACACATTGTTTTTGCACAAATATACTGTAAGTGATTCATAGACTTTTTATTGTTAGCATTAGTGAATATCATAAACACTTAAGAAGATTATGGGACATGTTGAATACATTAGTAATTGATGATTTACTGCAGTAGAGCACATGCTTCTCCAGGAAGGGTGAATACAGTACCAGACAGATGGCTCCAAGCAATAAGTCGCAGCAGTTCATGGTAACGCATAGCACAGTTGATTACACTGCATTTGCTCGCCACATTTATGCTTAAGCAGACGATATTTGTTTTTACTATGTATTTCAGCTTATTAATGCTCGTCTATCTTTTTTCTTTTTCTTTTATTACGGACTTGACTATAGTCCTTATAGTATTTTCTGGCAGTTATCAGTATTTTGCTTGGAATGTAACACGGTAGAAAGATAAAATTTGGGTTATATATTACAAAGAAGTAAAATTTAGACAATCTAATAACAGTATTCAATGAAAAAACATTTTACAAAATGAAGTACTATGCAGATTCAGTTATGTAGCTGTGTGTAGTTTATTTACTTAAGAGTGGTTTTCTCATCTCACACCTTAGCACTTAGTCAGCCTTAGGTAGTGTACGTGTAAATATTTATAAGACATATATAGAGAGGAAGAGACTGTGTATATGTAATTACGTATTTGTATAGTACAGGGAGGGACTTTTACACTCACTGGACCCCATTTCATAAACAGTCTGTATCATACTATGTTGTCTGCATTATCAAGTCTTCAGTCATTTTATTCCATTTTATCCACCACTTATATTGTTAAAGTACTTCCTCACATATACCACATTTCTTGCATAATTTCTTGCTATTTCCTTTGGTTGTTCTGTTTCTACATCCCTTGAAGAACTGTTCCATGTCTGCTAAAGTTATATATGAGTTTGTAATTATTACCTATTACCTGTGTTTGCTATATGGGGAGGAAATTTTACACTTGTAGGGGCCCATTCTCTGGAACATTCTCTATCAACATCTTAAATTTTTGTATGCATTAACCATGTCTTCAGTCATTCTTTTTCATTCATTAACTATTCTTATGCTAGAAAAGTACTTCTTTAAATGTTTTTTAACAAGTTTCTTGCTTAATTTCATGTTATCCCCTCTGGTTGCTCCATCCCTACATCTCTTGCAGAACTGTTCACCATCTGTGTCATTGATATGTTTCTTAAAGGTTGAGATCAGGTCACCCCTCACTCCTATAATGAGATGGTCTTTCCCAAAGGGTGTGTCCAGTGCCCTCTTGCTACAAAGTTGACCAAAAGGATCACAGGATTTTCTTGGAGACAGAGTTTAGAAGAATTAAAGTACATGCCAAGATCTTTAGTGTGCATTTTTAGAGCCACATGAAGGGTAATATGAATATTCTACATTTTCTTGAAAATATAGTTCAGTGCCTTTATGCAGATGGATAGCAGGGCAGCCATGGGAAAGACCATTGTATAGAAATGGAGAGGAGAACCACTTGCAAGGCAAAAAAAATCTTTTTGCTGTGTCATCCATGTCACAATTTCTCATTGATTTTCAAATTATCATGTTGTGGCAGTTAGTTCTGCTGAAAGTGCATTAACACTGAGTTGTAGATACAGTCGTTGGTGCAGATGCTGTTTCCTGTGGGGCGGGTTAGTGACAGGAATGGATGAAGGCAAGCAAGTATGAATATGTATATGTGTATATATGTATATGTCTGTGTATGTGTATGTATGCATATGTATATGTGCGTATATGGGTGTTGATGTATATATATAGAGAGAGGGAGAGAGACTGAGTGTGAACGAATGTGGCCTTTGTTGTCTTTCCTAGCGCTACCTCACGCATGCGCGGGGGAGGGGGGTGCCATTTCATGTGTGGCGGGGTGGCGACGGGAATGAATAAAGGCAGTAAGTATGAATTATGTACATGTGTATATATGTATATGTCTGTGTATGTATATATATGTATACATTAAAATGTATAGTTATGTATATGTGCATGTGTGAATGTGTATGTATATACATATGTATGTGGGTGGGTTGGGCCATTCTTTCGTCTTTTTCCTTGCGCTACCTTGCTAACGCTGGAGACAGCGACAAAGTATAATAAGAGGATATATGTGTCAGAGGTGGAGGGAACGAGGAGAAGTGGAAGACCAAACTGGAGGTGGAAAGATGGAGTGAAAAAGATTTTGAGTGATTGGGGCCTGAACATGCAGGAGGGTGAAAGGCGTGCAAGGAATAGAGTGAATTAGAACGATGTGGTATACCGGGGTCGATGTGCTGTCAGTGGATTGAACCAGGGCATATGAGGCGTCTAGGGTAAACCATGGAAAGTTCTATGGGGCCTGGATGTGGAAAGGGAGCTGTGGTTTCGGTGCATTATACGTGACAGTTAGAGACTGAGTGTGAACGAATGGGGCCTTTGTTGTCTTTTCCTAGCACTACCTCGCACACATGCGGGGAGAGGGGGGGTTGTCATTTCATGTGTGGTGGGGTGGCGACGGGAATGAATAAGGGGAGACAGTATGAATTATGTACATGTGTATATATGTATATGTCTGTGTATATATATATATATGTATACGTTGAGATGTATAGGTATGTATATGTGCGTGTGTGGACATGTATGTACATACATGTGTACGTAGGTGGGTTGGGCCATTCTTTCGTCTGTTTCCATGTGTTACCTCACTAACGCAGGAGACAGCGACAAAGCAAAATAGAAGTTTTGAAGTGGTTTGGGCACATGGAGAGAATGAGTGAGGAAAGATTGACCAGGGGGATATGTGTGTTGGAGGTGGAGGGAACGAGGAGAAGAGGGAGACCAAATTGGGGGTGGAAGGATGGAGTGAAAGAGATTTTGTGTGATCGGGGCCTGAACATGCAGGAGGGTGAAAGGAGGGCAAGGAATAGAGTGAATTGGAGCGATGTGGTATACCGGGGTTGACATGCTGTCAGTGGATTGAATCAGGGCATGTGAAGCGTCTGGGGTAAACCATGGAAATCTATGTAGGTATGTATATTTGCGTGTGTGGACGTATGTATATACATGTGTATGGGGGTGGGTTGGGCCATTTCTTTCGTCTGTTTCCTTGCGCTACCTCGCAAACGCGGGAGACAGTGACAAAGGAAAAAAAAAAAAAATATATATATATATATATATATATATATATATATATATATATATATATATATATATATATATATACACCCGTGCGCGCACATATACATATACATATCAACATATATACATACACAGACATATACATATATACACATGTATATATTAATGCTTGCGTTCGATCCATTCTTGGTGCCATCACGCCCCACAGGAAACAGCATCGCTACCCCTAGCTTCAGTGAGGCAGCACCAGAAAAACAAACATAACAGGCCACATTCGTTCACACTCGGTCTCTAGCATGTGTAATGCACCAAGACTACAGCTCCCTATCCACATCCAGACCCCACAGACCTTTCCATGGTTTACCCCAAATGTTTCACTTTCCCTGGTTCAGTCCACTGACAGCACATCCATACCACTATACCTAATTGTTTCATTTCACTCTATTCCTTGCATGCCTGTCACCTTCCTGTATGTTCAGGCCCTGATTGCTCAAAATCTTCTTTACTAGATCCTTCCACCTCCAGTTTGGTCTCCTGCCTCCCCTTGTTCCCTTCACCTCTCACACATATAGTCCCTTTGTCAACCTTTTCTCACTCATTCTCTCCATGTGTCCTAACCATTTCAACACACCCCCCTCTGCTCCCTCAACCACACCCTTTTTGTTACCACACATCTCTCTTACCCTTTCATTACTTACTCGAGCAAAACACCTCACACCATATATTGTCCTCAAACATTTCATTTCAAAAACATCCACCCTCTTCCACACAACTCACATGCCTCACAACCACTTGATATTGTTGGGACTACTATTCCTTTAAACATTCCCATTTTTGCTCTCTGAGATAACGTTTTCTCTTTCCACACATTCTTCATCGCTCTCAGAACCTTCACCCCCTCCCCCACCCTGTGACTCACTTCTGCTTCCATGGTTCCATTCGCTGCTAAGTCCACTGCCAGATATCTAAAACACTTTATTTCCTCCAAATTTTCTCTGTTCAAACTTACATTCCAACTGACTTGTCCCACAACCCTGCTGAACCTGTTAACCTTGCTCTTATTCACATTTATTAGTTCTTTTCCCTCTAAGGTTACCACCCTCTTTGTTGTAGAACTGCGTAAAAGACTGTCATAGCCTAGTTAAAATGTCAGGAGTAGAACTGAAATACAATCTTTCAAACATAGCAGAGAAACAAGCTCCTTTTCAATTAACTTTTAGAGCTTACATTATGAGACGTGGTGTACATGTGCAATAGAATTCCTGAGTAATCCTGCTTATATGGTCAGATTTGTTGGCTATATGATTGTGGATATTACTTTTTTTTTCTTTCTGTCCTATCAAGTTCTTAAGAATTCAGAATTAGTGTACATCTTAAGGATGATATATTATTTAGTTGTGAGTGATCGATGTAACATCTGTAGACATATTGATATAATGGTATACATACTTTCATTATCTTACCTTTGCTCTAACTTCTTTTATCATATCCAACAGTAACTCCAATGTTGATGGGCAAGAATCAGATGAAGAGAGTGTTGTGGATGTCAATGTCAAGAAGCTTCCTGAGATAGACAGCTCAGCAGTGAAAAAGAAGACGTATGTTTACCTTATTTTTTTAAAATCACACAGACATGCAGATAGACAGACACTGAGAGACTTCTCACCAGAGAAGAGCTCCAAGTAGTGATCCCTGTTCCTGTTTTGTTGGAGTAATAGTTAGTGGTAAAGAGCTGGAATTTAGGATTGTATAAGGGAAAGGGCACCCTATATTGTTAGGGTTGTGGAAACAAAGCTTACCAGGGAGTTAAGATCTCACCTGTCATGCCCAGAGGAGTACATGATTGCATGGGAAGACAGAGAAGGCAAAGGAGGCAAAGGATTAGCCATTTTCATAAAGATAGCTGTAAGTTTCAAGAAGTCAAAGATGTCCCATTCAGACAATACAGGATGGGAAGAGTAACTTTAGGGAAAGAGTAGTTTTGTTATTATATAATCCTCCAAATAATTGCAGTTATCCAAAGCAAATATTCATTGAAAACTGGGAAGGAATGTACATAAAGCAGTGAAACACTCACTTCTTAGAGATGGTAAAGTACTTACTGTTAATGAGGAATTTCACTGTGGAACTTTGAAGTTTTATGGTGAAAGGGAGTCAAAAGTTTTCCCTCAGGGAGCACATTAGGATGAGAGGGACTGGTACACCAACATATCAACAAATAAGCAGATAAACCACTTGAAGTACTGTTCAGGATGTCACTAGAGAGAAGCAAAGTGACAAGGGAATGGAAAATGGCAAACATCATATCTTTATATTTGAAAGATCAGGAACTGGCACTGAACTACAGATTGGTCTTGCTCAGTGTGTGTGTGTAAGGTTCTTGGAAAGATAATTAGAAAGCTTGTGGATGGCTTTCTGCAGAGGAAAGACAGCATGGTTTTAGGAAAAGGAGGTCATTTGTAACAAGCCTTTCAGAGTTCTATGAGAGAGTGAGCTCATTCCAAGGTAAAAGAGATGGCCGGGTGGACTGTTTGTATCTGGACTGCCAGAAAACATTGGGCACTGTACTGCAAGAGAGGCTGCTTAAGAAGCTGGATCACCAGGCAGGAGTAAGGGGGAAATTCCTTCAATGGATGGATGGTTATCTCAGTGGGTAGGAACAGAAGCCACATGATAGAAGAGCCTTCTCCAAATGGGTTGATGTGACTGGTGGAGTGCCACAGGATTAGGTTCTGGTACCATCACTCTCCTTGATCTATGGAAATGACTTGCTTGAAGGCATTGGCTCCTACCAGAATATGTTTACAGATGATGCAAAAGTCATGGGGTATCTAAAAAGTGAGGAGGATTGCATCCGCTTACAGAGAATCCTAAACAGATTCCAATTTGAGTCTGAAACAAATTCAATTTGATCAAATGTAGAATAATGAGGATGGGACAGAGTGAAAAAGGCCTCAATATGATCATTACTTAACAGGCAATAAGCTTC
This sequence comes from Panulirus ornatus, assembly GCF_036320965.1. Lineage (NCBI taxonomy): Eukaryota > Metazoa > Arthropoda > Malacostraca > Decapoda > Palinuridae > Panulirus > Panulirus ornatus. The sequence continues at coordinate 18,054,556 of NC_092291.1, forward strand.
AGGATTCTGTTCATGAGGACTTGTGGATCAATATCATCCCTAACATGTCACCAGAGCCCAATGATAAGAGAGTAATTAAAAAGACAAACTGTTTTATGGCAAATATCAGAATAACCTTTGAGTATATAAATAAGTAAGTACTTAGCAAGTTATTCATATCATGCTGAGCCAAAACTAGAATATGCTTCTTAGGTTTGGTCACTGCACCTAAAGAAGCACAAAGACAAAGAGCTGATAGAGAAGAGCAATAAAGATGATACCAGAATTAAGAGAGTTAAAATATAGGGAATGGATGGAAGCTTTAGATTTGCTCACCTTGGAAGAGAGAAGAGTGAGGGGTGACGTTATCACAAATTTTAGGCTTTAATCTAGATCAGTACGTGGACTGTGAACAGTTCTCTAAGAGATTTAAGAATAGAGCAACCAGGGGTCATATTATGAAATTAAGTAAAAATATTGTTAAAAAGTAAGGTCACGAAATTTCTTTATAGCTAAGAGTGGTGGGTGAATGAATTAGAGTGACAGAGGACTTGACTAATGCAGGCAGACAGATGGACCTCTTACCAGAGAGGAGTTCCAAGCAGTGATCACTTTTCAAGTAGAATGACATAGTGTTGCCAACGTCCGTGAATTAGTACATTTTCTTTCTGATTTTTTCTCCTTTCAAGGAGACCCACTTTGTGAGAGTAAGTGGATAACAATGTGAAACGAATAGATGGACAGACCTTTCAGTGGAGAGGAGCTCCAGGAAGTGATTCCTGTTTAAATCGAATGAAGAAGTGTTGTCACCATCAGGGAATCATATTTTCTTTCTTTTATTTTTACTCCTTATAAGGAGATTGAGTGGATAACATTGTCAAGTGAACAGCAAAGTTTTGTTATTGCATGAAAGTGATGTCTAACTTACCAAAGGGGAGTAGAATTACAATGTAGCCAAAAAAGCAACAATTTGTCACTTAAAGATATAAATTCTCCCCATGTTTCTAGGATATTTTTCACTTATAAGCTTCAGTACTGTTGATAATATTACTTTGGGGATATTTGAAGGCCTTTTGTTCTGTTTAATCCAAGAAAGGAACTAATGTCTGATCCTCTTTTGCATTTGGTGCAGTCACAGAGTTACAAAAGTTGATGTTTTATGTTGTAATAAGACTTCATAATATGCTCTGCCAGAATCCACTGTGTCTTAGTGATCACTGCCTCAGCTAGATAAAATTCAATAGAGGATAGCATTAATGATTTCATAGGATTTTTGCTAGAATAAGCCATAGGAGATAAGTTCCTGTTGGAGGTGGCCATGAAAGATGAGTCCCTGCTGGAAGAGGGCAAGGAAGATGAATTCCTGTTGGAGGCAATGAAAGATGGGTCTCAGCAGAGATCATGGAAGATGAATTTCTGTTGTCAGAGGCATTGGAAGTATCCTGTAGGGGGAAGCCTTAGAAGATGTGTTGCTGCTGGAAAGGCCATAGGAGAGGAGTTCTTGCTGGAGGAAGCCATGGCAGATCAGTTCTCGCTGGAGCAGGGCGTGGGAGTCGAAATACCACAGAGCACTGTCAGAAAGTTAGAAAGTCAGGAGTCATATGTTGTGCTATTACTAACATGAATGAGCTTCAAGGGCCTCTGGAATCTGGAGTCACATGCAAAGAGACAATTCAGGCATAGCACATGTTTTGTCTGAGCCAGGAACAGCTTGACTAACTGACTGAATTCATTATTTATGTTTGTCCAATTAAGGCCAAATGAAGGTGGTTCCAGTAGATAACAATGTCCTATTAGTCTTTATCATTGGCTTGATACCAGAGGAAATGGGCCTTCTGTTCTTAAGGTTGAAATTGGTTGTCTCTGACCTGAGTTTTATATCTAGGTCATTCTGAAGTTAGTGTGAGGGTTGTCAGTTGCATCATGAACCAATGCCCACATGAGAATGATATATGCATTTGACTTTAACGCTGAGAGATTTCATTACTGAGATGCTGCATACTTCTGATGTTCTTCCAAATTGCTAGTTCACTTTACTGTCACCCTGTACCATCCAACACTCAGTCTGTCTTGGTATCTCTACACATGGTTCACTATTTCCAATTTTCTTTATCACATCACTTTTTTCCCACATTTTTTATAACCTCACTTACACTTGCTTCCACCAAGAAATTATCAGATTTTCTACCCAGTTCCATTTGCAGGGTTTTCTCATCTGGCAACCTCTCCTTTGCATGCTTGTCAGGTAGCACATAATCCAGTGAAGCTTGTTGGCATTATCAGTAAATTAGAATATATAGTAATGACCAGTTCACAGAATGTGCCAATATAATTACTGTGTATTTTATTCCTTACCATAGATATTTTGTTTTATCACAGTTACCAACTTAAAAAATTCTTGGGACGAAAGATGGAGTCAGCTGTGAACAAAGCACGCTCCTTGGCACACGAAGTCTCTCACAGACACAGGGAAGAAAAGGATGTTTTTGAAGATGATGCACCAGCTCATGACACCATGCATTATGTGAAGGTGAGAAGATTAAAACCTTATTGTAGTGATGAATATACGTAACATTAGATAGTAATGTATTGCAGGCTTGTTCTTTTATTAGAGCATCATTGCACGAGTGAAGCAAAAGTAAAATTTTATTTCTCTTGTTTTACATATGGGATTTTTTTTTATTAATTCACATTATTTTATTACATTCGCATTGTGCCTTTGATAAGCAGTTTTTCACAAAAACTCAACTTTTCCTGGTTTTATATCCATTGCTGTTCATGATTTATGAGCCTTGCGCATCACTAGCTTACATCCTAATGCCAGGTAGTTTGTATGCTAATACGCCCTCATGCCAGTTTGTTTGTGTGCAAATCAGTGAATGTAAGCTAGTCTGCATGTGCATCAGTTTTCTTTTTGTGAGTGTGGGGACACTTGTTTTCATGTATTTGGAAAGGTCCATCTCCCAGATATAGCTTCTACCCCTGTGACTTCACTGTCATATGTGGCCAGAGGGTAGATGATTTATAATTGGCCACAATCATCCTATGCTCTATTAAGAGTAGGATTTCTCTTTAGGTGTATGATTATTGCTAGGGTGCAAGAAAGTGTCCGAAACATGGTTTTCAATTTTTAGACACAGTTAAGTCCCTCAGGTGAGGATTTGTGGTCCTAGCGTCCACTTCGTCTCTTCGTCTGCAAACACTCACCCTATAGAAAACAGTTGCCATAACTGTCTTCTCTTTTCAGTTGTCTAGGATCAGGGTTTGCCATGGAAGGTATGATACTGTTTAAGAGTTTAACACTTCAGAGTTTATTACATTTCTGCACCATCTTTTCAACGAATTTCAGGTATATATGGCAGTGCTTACTGTGCTGTTAATTCCAATATTGCCAGATATGTCATGTGTAATCCTTGTGGAACAGTCTGATGATTTAATCTTTGTCAGCAGCTGATTAGATTTTTTTCACCTGAAATGATTGGCTGCTTTTAAGTATATTATTCCTCAGTATCTTAATCCATTTCATAGGCTTGTGCTGTGTGGCTTGCTTACTGTCATATTCAAGATAATTATTCATCCTAAGGATAGGGGAGAAAGAATACTTCCCATGCATTCCCTCATGTCGTAGAAGGCAATTAAAGGGGGACAGGAGCGGGCAGTAAAGGGAAAGAGTGTTTTGGGAAAGTCTTGGGAGTAAAGTCAAGGGTTGGTGAGAGGACAAGAGCTAAGGAAGGAGTACCACTACTCCTGAAGCAGGAGTTGTGGGAGTATAAGATAGAGTATAAGAAAGTGAATTATAGATTGATGTGGGTAGAACTGAAAGTTGATGAAGAGAGATGGGTGATTATTGGTACCTATGCCCCTGGTCATGAGAAGAAAGAAATGAGAGGCAAATGTTTTGGGAGCAACTGAGTGAGTGTGTCAGTAGCTTTGATGCACGAGATCAGGTTTTAGTGATGGGTGATTTAAATGCGAAAGTGAGTAATGTGGCAGTTGAGGATATAATTGGTGTACATGGGGTGTCCAGTGTTGTAAATGGAAATGGTGAAGAGCTTGTGGATTTTTGTGTGCTGAAAAGAGTGTGGTGTAAAAAGAGAGATATACATAAGTATACGTATGTCAATAGGAGAGATGGTAGAAGGACATTATTGGATTACATGTTAATGTGCTGATAGAGGCAACTGGAGGGATGTCTGATCACTGTCTTGTTGAGGCGAAGGTGAAGATTTGTAGAAGTAGTTGAAAAAGAAGAGAGAATATTGGGGAGAAGAGAGTGGTGAGAGTAAGTGAGCTTGGAAAGGAGACTTGTGTGAGGAAGTACCAGGAGAGATTAAGTGTAGAATGGCAAAAGGATGAGAGCAAATGATGTGAGGGGAGTGGGTGAGGAATGGAAAGTATTTAGGAAAGCAGTGATGGCTTGTGCAAAAGATGCATGTGGCATGAGAAAGGTGGGAGATGGGCAGATTAGAAAGGGCAGTGAGTAGTGGGATGAAGAAGTAAGATTGTTAGTGAAAGAGAAAAGAAAGGCATTTGGATGATACTTACAGGGAAGTAGTGCAAATGACTGGGAGATGTATAAAAGAAAGCGGTTGGTGGTCAAGAGAAAGGTGCAAGGGTTAAAAAAAGAGGGCAAATGAGAGATGGAGTGAGAGAGTATCATTAAATTTGAGGGAGAATAAAAAGATATTTTGGGAGGTACATTTGTATGTAGCATTTATGGATCTGGAGAAGGCATATGATGGGGTTGATAGAGATGTTTTGTGGAAGGCTTTAAGAGTATGTGGTGTGGGAGGTAAGTTGCTAGAAGCATTGAAAAGGTTTTACCAAGGATGTTTAGGTGGTAATGGATGCCAAAAGCCCCAAGCTTGTAAATTGATTCCTAAATATGTGACATTTTCACCTAGGCAACAAAATCTTATTCTAATGGAGCTGTTTTGAGGGCCTTTCTGTGCAGGCAATGAAATCTTTTTGTAATGGAGCTGTTTGGTTTGTTACCATTTGTCAATCTATGTATAAGTATCTCTTGTTAATCTAGCATCTTAGGGACCTTTGTCATGCTTGTTAATCAATTTTTCCATTATAGCAAGATTTTGTATAATCAATTGAAGAGCAAAATATCACTGTTGAGTATTAACTAAAGACAGAGCAAATGTAGGGTAACATTAAAGTGTACCATTTCTAGAAAATTATATGAAAATTATATTTAGGTGTATTTCATCTATTATTAGACATTAAACCTGGGCTGTGTCCCATACTGCTGGGTAATATAAATACTTTGGAGTTCTCTCTGGAAGAAAAAGTATAATCATGCTTCCTTTGGGCTGTGATGGTCAAGCAGCCAGCATGCTTTGTGGTTACAACATCAAACAAGAAAAACTTTCTTTTTCTCTCATTCTTATCCATTATGATAACTTGGCAATTAAAACAGTTGGTTAGCAAGCTATTAGAACTGAGTTGAGTGTATGAAAGAGAGTTACTTAGGGCCGCTAATTATGTGATCAGCTTCTTACCATTTCATGGTGACCAACAGTCATGTGGTCGAATGTCATAATGACCAACGTCTCCCACCTGTGACTCATTCTCTTGTTCATCAGTTCAACACAATATGTGTTCAGTTAGCTGAAGCACATGTTCATATATACCTATTCATCCAAATAAGTATTCACTCCCTCATAAAAGAAATGATTCATACTTTTCTAAGACAGTGGTGTGCTCACTCTTGTCAGCCAACACTCAACTAGTTGCCAGGTGCAAGAACATATAATGTTATTAATGGATACAGAAATACAGGTAATTCTGATCTCAACATGAAGAGGGAAGAGCTGAATGACCTTTACCCCACTCATTTCTCAAGGAAGGGAGCCATCAGTGTTAGGAATGATAAAAACATGATAGCGGGTTGATTTTGGTGTTCTACAAATAGTATGAGAACACTTTCATTTGCCCTAGATGATAAAGAATACGTTTTTTAAATTGATGTTAAATGAAGCTGTTTCATTCTCCTTTATCATGTTCTCAGCACAAACTAATGAGTATTTGTTTTGATTTTACAGATTAAGACTGCCCACAGCCATAAAGGACCACTTGAATTTGATAATCTCATGTATGTCCAGGAAATTGCAGGTATGAACCGTAAAGGATATTTTTTGCTAAGATGCTTTCAGCTTTCTATTGAGTGTGAATGTATTGGTGGGAAAAGTATAGAAAGAGATATGTTGCAGTTCAAGCGATAGATTAGCTAAAGCAAGGGCAACCGTAGCCGCAGTAATTTCAGTATGAAACCCATTATTGAGATGTAAAGTATGAAACATAATGGCTGTTTTTCATACACAGGACTCATATAACCACCTTTTAGGTTTCATTAACAAATAATACTTCTTTGCCTACTCCTTGAAGCTTTGGAACTCTGCCCTTTCATGTCTTTCCCAATAACTATGACCTGGCTGATTTTAGATGACTGGTTTTTCACTCCTCCCAGAATTTGTAAATACTTTACCTTGTCTCTGCTTTTTTCCTTTCATAATCCTCTCTGTATATTAGTGAAGTCCTGGCCTCAATTGGACTTTTGTCTGTGACTGGAGCCTCCAACAGAAAAGATAAAAGTACTTTGCATATAAATGTCATGAATGATTGATAAAAAGAGGCATGGGGACATGTCTTCCATGGATCTATTATACTTAGATACAATATTCCCTGGACTTTACTGTATGTTTCTTGACATTTTATTAACATTTTTGTATGCAAATTATGTTAAGAAATTTTCCATAGGTATGTAACCCCCATTGCCTTATTGAATCTTGTGATAAAGTTTGATTCACTGTCCAGTAATCCCATTAAGTTAAGGTTTCCAGAAGTGCATTTCCAGGCGTACAGTTTATGTGTATTTTTCATCTTTACCATCTGTCTGTCTTTACTCTTGTGTAAAACTATTATTGTTATGAATGCCCACAAAAAATTTGTACTTTTAAGACATTGAAAAAATGTCAAAATACTCTTTAGCTAAGAATGTAGAGGAAATGCTCTTGTAAACAGCATATAGTCTCATCATCTGTCTAAATCAGACAGAAGACACATAGTAAACGTTTTCCTGTATAGAAAGACTCTTCCTGTGTGCAGTACAAGTTGAACAAATCTTTTTATTTTGCAATTATGGGCCTCAAGTTATGAAGTGTACATAAGAGTAACTCTTGCTTATGAAGCTGAATGTTATTGGTTCTCCAAAACATATCATTTACTTTCTTTTGAGATTCGTCAGCAAAATAAGTCTGACATGAATTCTTTAAAGATTCCAGTAACCTAATATATATGGCAATTGTTCCTTAATGGGAGTGATGTGTAGTTGGACTTTACTGTAGGCTGTATACATCTGCCATTCTTTTTAGTCAAGGACATAACCATCAGGCTTTTTTGAGTGTAGAGAATTTTATTTTGTACTTCAACAGTGGTAGCTTGAAGGGCATTTCCACTTACTGCTTAGTCACTGAATGATATATTGCTAGTGAATCTGACTTTTGTGGAAAAAATAGTGTTTACCTGGTATTCAGACTTGAATTAATGTAATGAATATAATGAATTGACGAGTTTCAGTTTTTTAGGGGCTGTGATCAGTTGAGCCGTGAAAGATTGGTGTTGTGGAGTACTAACATATTTAGCTAGCTAGTAGTTGGTAGGCAGCCACTAGCCAGGGATGTACACCACTGGTACTACCTGCCTGGGAATCAGGAGTGATAGTGATAGCTGCATAGTGAGCCATTACTTCAGTGGTTGTCAAGTTGGACTCCTCTGTCTCAGGTGGTTGTCTTTTCCTTTTGTTACACCCACACATGGACTGCTAGCATTTTGTCCACAAACTTACAATCTTGCCACACATTTAACTTGACAACACTTTAACTCACACAACTCATTTTTGTAACTAGATTTTCCTGTAGTGAGTGCTATGTGTTATCCCTCCCTTTTGGCAAAATGGTAGGAGCAATAGATAGAACTGGTAGGTAGGAACATTAGACAGGAACGTTGGATAGAAGTAGTAGGTAAAAACATTCAAGTGTAAGGATTAGGTTGAAGTAGCTTGTTGGAATATTAGGTGGAAGTTATTGGTAGAACATCAGGTAGGAGCTTCTGGAAATACTTTGCTAGAGTTGCCCTCTATTAGTGGCCTGTTAAAGGGCTAAGAAGCAGCACTGCGATTCAGTTGTGGACACTCTTTTGCCTAGGCTTTACCCTTGAGGGAGTTCCCGAAGGGAACAGATCTCAGAGATATTGATAGGTAGAATACTGATTTCTTATTAGGTTGTAGCACCCCCAGTGTCAGGGTTGCTTTGGTTAGTTTGCGTATTTTCAGAAATACAGTGACAAAGCAAAATAAATAATAAATAAAAATAAATGAAAGATACTCTCTGTGTTATTTCCACATGATAGTACAGTTATCATTTTGATGATACATTTTGCAGGTTTAAATGATTCATGTTAAGCATGTCTCTGAACTAGTTGACATAATACTTTTTTAAGTCAGATTTATAAATTTGTGCTGATGTACTATTTTTGATAACATTCCTTCTTCTTATGATATATTCAGGGGAACATACGGGACCAATCTGGTGTATGAAGTTCAGTGGTTGTGGTCGGTTATTGGCCACAGCTGGACAGGACCATGTACTACGAGTTTGGGTTCTCAAGCAGGCATTCAACTACTTCCTCGATATACGTACAAAGTGTAATGCAGATATCAAGGTGAGAAATCTTTTTACAGTCTGTTTAATTAATGGTGCATATCAGTTTTGACAGTTATGTCTTTAATATCACAATTTTTATCTGTATGGTTTAGCCGTATTAAACCTCTTAGAGACATATCATTCATTCTAGCCTTGTTCTGTTCATCCATCTTTTATGGTAGAGATCTTTTTGTGTTATATTGAAATATAGACTGACAGGATCAATATAAAATTTTCACCTGACCCTTCTTTGATCTTTTGATAACTGACACTCATTATAACTCCTTTATATTGAAATCTACCACTGGAATTTTTTTTTTATAACATATGACTGGAATGGCAGTAAATTTTGGCTTGTTTATTTACCTCTTGTTGATTCTTCTCATTTAATCACTGGTGTATAAAAAATGAAATTTCTTTTAGGTTTCTCCAACGCCATCTCAAGAATCACTCGTGTCTCAGCACTCAGGACAGTCAGGAGAAGACCCTGGTTCCCTTGATCCCAATGATGATGGTAGTGCACCCTTCATGCCCAAACCATTCTGTGTTTATACTGGTCACTCAGCTGACATGCTTGATATCTCTTGGTCTAAGGTTAGTTATGTACTCATTAACCATTCACATCAGATTACACCATTATAATTTATATATCCAATCAAGTATTTCCACTGTATTCCACCGAATAAATTTTTAACAGTAAAGATTCAGAGATCAGTTTGATTATTTTCAAGCCATGTTAATGAATAACATACTGAAACTATCATTCTTGAATTAATGAAGAAAATTATCAAAGATATTGGAAGAAGGGTAATAGTGTTTGGAAAAACAAGAAAATTAATGGGAACATCATTGAAAGGGGCAAATGAGGAAGCAGTAACAGACAGAGATTGAGGTGAAGAGGAGATGGAGTGAGCACTTGGAAGGATTGTTTAGTGTGTTTGACGATAGAGTAGCAGATGGATGATGTTTGGGTCAGGTAGATATGTGTAGTGAGAAAGTCATGGCAGATGGTTTAGTGAAAAGAAAAGAGGTAATGAAAGCCCTAGGTAAGGTGAAAGGTGGTAAGGCAACTGGAGTGGACAGATAGTCTTGCTTTTCACTGTATATGTGGATTATAATCCACATATACCGTGCCTTAGGATTTGCAGAATGCCTGTATAGTCCCATTTTATTAAGGCATATGGAACATAGGTGAGTGTACAAATTACAGAATGGATATGAATGAAAGAAGGAACTTTTCTTTATCTGTTCTTAGCACTACTTTGCTATTACTAATGGCAAGAAAATCTGAAAGAAAAAAGAAGAAAAGATTGTTGAATGTACTTGGTTAATTATATGGGAGTGATGACTGAGAGGTTGGTGCCATGCATAGAGCATCAGATTAGTGGGGGGAACAGTGTGGTGTCCAGAGTGGTAGAGGATTTATAGATCAGGCATGTGCTTTAAAGAATTTATGTGTGTTCACCATTTCCTGAATAAGTGAGGCAGCACTAAGAACAGTTGAAGAAATGGCATCATTTGCTCACATCCACTCTCTAGCTGGCATGTATAATGCACTGAAAGCAAAGCCCCCTATCTACAATCAGGCCAGGCAGACCTTAACATGGTTTCCCTTGACTGGTTCATATTCCATGGTTCATCCTATTGACAGCATGTCCTTTGTGGATTCGAAGAATGTGTGTAAGAATACTTCGAGAAATAGATAGATTTAAGTGTAGCATTAATGAAACTGGAAAAAGTATATGACAGGGTTGATAAAGATGTTTTTTGGAAGTTATTATAAATGTATGGTGTGAGTGGAAAGCTAATACAAGTTAAGTATCCCTTATCCGAAATGCCTGGGACCAGAAGTGTTTTGGATTTTGGAATATTTGCCTATACATAATGAGATATGTGGAAAACAGGATGGTATGGAAACAAATGGGTTAGAGTTGAGACATACCTCAACGTTTCGACTGTTCACCAGTTTTCCTCAGGATATACTGACTCCAGCATTCAGTGGGACTGTGCTCCCCAGCAGGTGATGGTCACCCGGTTGGGCACCTTGGCGTGTTGCTTTCTGATTGGATCGTTTGTCCTGCTGCCTCCACCTGTTCACAGTGATCTCCGCTGCCTGATGTGACCAGCAGATGAACCTAGACCTTGTGTTAATGTTGTTCTTAATCCCTCCCTTTGGGTAAGCTTCACACTATCACTTGCCCTGGCTTTGACTTTTTAATGATATTGTGAGAGCTTATCTAGAGGAAGAGATTAAGAACTACATTAACGCAAGTTCTGGGTTCATCTGTTTATTCACATCAGGTAGTGGAGGTTGCTGTGAATGGATGAAGGCAGCAGGACAAGTGATCCAGTCAGAGAGCAACATGCCAAGACGTCCGACCAGGTGACCATCACTTGCTGGGGAACACAGTCCCGCTGAATGCTGGAATCAGTATCTCCAGAGGAAGACCTATGAAAGGTTGTAACGTTAAGGTATGTTTCAGCTCTAACCAGTTTATTTCCATACCATCCTGTTTTCCACTTTTGTCGTAATGGATAATAGATAATGAGATATCTTGGGGATGGGACCCAAGTCTAAACACAAAATCCAATTATGTTTCACATACAATGAACCATCAGAAGGCTAAGGTGTCACAATGTCAGCGGCCCATGTGGATAATCTATGGTTGTTTAGCATCACCTTCATTCCTGACTCTGAATTTATATGCTACTGATAAGCAATCATTTTCTTACACTTATTCACACAGAGCAGAAAATAAGCAAAAAACACAGAGTAATGCATGTAGGTCTGGCGGTGATCATGGCTTATAACAAGCTGGTGCCAACAGAGTGTCAGAGCCCAGCATGGGTAAGTGAGGTCAGGTATGGAATTTTCCACTTGTAATGTCATGTTGCCACTCAAAAAGTTTTGGATTTTGGAGCATTTCGGATTTTATATTTTTGGATAATGGATGCTCAACCTGTTGTAGTTGTAAAGAGTTTTTATCAAGAGAGTAGGATGTGTGTGCAGGTAGGTAGAGAAGAGGGTGAGTGTTTGCAGGTGAAGGTGGGTCTGCAGCAGGGACATGTGATGTCACCATGGTTGGTTTAATCTGTTTATGGATGGCATTTATTGTGAAAGGGTTAAACATTTACCTCCAAGATCTTTTTTGTTACATTTTTTTGGTTTAACATGTGGTGGTCAGTAATTAGCTTTGAAAGTCAGCAGAGACAGAAAGTATAGCAAATTCAAATATGTAATATTTCTTGTAATTTTAATTTCTTTCATAATCGCATTCCAGAATTACTTCTTATTAACGTCATCCATGGACAAAACAGTGCGACTGTGGCACATAAGTCGAAAGGAGTGCCTGTGTATTTTTCAGCACATGGATTTTGTCACAGCTATTGCTTTTCACCCAAAGGTAAGAGTGAGGGTTATCAATGTTTTCTAAATGCAAAATTTAATTTATTCTGAAATGTATTTTAACCAGGTAAAAGATGGGCAGGTTAGAAAGAGTACTCAGTGTTAGGTTAAAGAAATGAATTTCTCCATAAAAAAGAAAAGAGAGGCATATGGGCATGCAAGTCATTGGGAGAGACATAAGAGAAAGCACCAAGATATCAGGGGTTGAAAAAGTGGACAAATGAGAGTTGGAATGGGCAAGTGTCATTAAACTTAGGGAGAATATGATGCTTTTGAAGGAGGTAACTAGTGTGCATGAAACAAGAGAACAGATGGGAACATTGGTGAAGGGACAAAATTAGCAAGTAGTAACAAGTAGTGATGAAATGAGGAGGTGATAGAGTGAGTAGTTTGAAGGGTGGCTGATGTAGGGTGTTTGGGTTGGAGTGTTATGCAAAGTTAGAGTCATGTAGAATGGCTCATTGAAGGGAGAAGAGGTGGTGAAAGCATTGCATAAGATGAAATGTGGCAAGCCAGCTGGAATGGATGGCATTGTAGTTGAATTTTTTAAGAAAGGGGGTGACTGTGGGGTTGGTGTGTTAGTTAGGATATTCATTGTATGTATGGATCATGATGGGGTTCCTGAGGACTGACAGAATGCATTTTTAGTTCCATTGTATAAATTTAAGCCAAAGAGATAAAGGTGAATGCTTAAAACACAGAGATATAAGCTTGTTGAATGTACTTGGCAAATTGTAAGGGGAGTAGTGATTGAGGGGGTGAATACATATACAGGGCATCAGATTAGAGGGAGCAGTGTGCTTTCAGGAGTGGTGGAGAAGGTGTGTGGTTTAAAGAATGTATATGAGAAATACTAGAGAAATAGATGGATTTGTGTGTTGCATTTATGGATATGGAGAAAGCATATGTGTAAGGTCTAAAGGATATATGGTGTGGGAGGAAATCTTACTGAAGCAGTGAAAAGTTTTTATCAAGGGTGTAAGGGATTTGTATGAGTGGGAAGAAAGGAGAGTCAGTGGTTCCAGGTGAAGGTTGGTCTGCAGCAGTGATGTGTGATGTATCCATGGCTGTTTAATTTGTTTATGGATGTGGTGGTGATGGAGGTATATGTAAGAGTCTTGGAGAGAGGGGTGAGTTTGTAGTCTGTAGGGGATAAGGAGGCTTGGGAAGTGAATCAGTTTTTGTTTTAATGATGATGTAGAAATGGTGGTAGATTCATGTGAAAAACTGCAGAAGTTAGTGACTGAGTTTGAAAGAGGGTGTTGAAGGAGTAAGTTGAGAGTAAATGTGAATAAAAGCAAGATTATTAGGTTTAGCAGATTATTAGGTTTAGAAGGGTTGAGGATCAGGTTTGTTGGGGTTTGGGTTTGAATGGAGAAGAATTAGAGGAAATGAAGCAGTAGTGATTCATAGGGTAGTTGAAGGGACAAAGGTTCTGGGAGCACTGAAGACTGTATGGACAGAGAGGTTGTTGTCTGGGAGGGCAAAATTGGGTACGTTTGAAGGTATAGTAGTTCCAGCAGTGCTATATGGATGTGAAGTATGGGCTGTAGATGCGAATGTGTGGCTAAGGGTGGAAGTGTTGGAAATGAAATGTTTGAGAGCAGTATATGGTGTGAGGAGTTTTGATCAAGTAAGTAATAAATTAGAGAGTGGTTTGGTAATAAAAAGTATGTGGTTGAAAGTGCTGAAGAAGGTGTGCTGAAATGGCTTGGACATAAGGAATGAATGAGTGAGAAAAAGTTAACAAAGAGGACATGTTCATCAGAAGTGAAGAGAACAAGGATAATGAGTTAACTGTATAGGAGATGGATGGAGTGAAAAAGGTTTTATGTGATCTGGGCCTGACCATGCAGGAGGGTTAAAGGTGTGCATGGGATAGAGTGAAGTGGACAGTTATTCAATAACCAAATGTTTGGTAATTGATTTGTGTTTGTCAAATATATTTGATTGTACTGCATTGAGTGTCTGCTCCTGTCATACATTGTAGTAAATTTGTAATGTATTTTATGTTATTCTTTTTACATTTAGGATGACCGCTACTTCATATCTGGGGCACTTGATGGAAAACTCCGTCTGTGGAGTATCCCTGACAAGAGGGTGGTATTGTGGAATGAAGTGGGAGGACAGCCAAATCTTATAACTGCAGCTAATTTCTGTCAGGCAAGTTTGTTTAGAATTTTAATTATAAAGTTAGGGCATGTATATTCCTGCCTATAATAAGAAACCACTTATGTGGTATGTACAAATGGGGAGATCAAAAGAATGTTACTTATTAGTCATAGAATGTATGGCATATGTTCATTATGGCACAGTGAATGAAATAAGCATAACATTTAGTAATTTCAATGAAAGGCAATGAATGTTGTTTACCCTGGCAGGAAGGTGTGAGTGAAATGGAGCGATGTGATGCATACTTATTTCCTACCCTAGGAGTCTTTTCAAACTATATGAGGCTCCTGCAGTGCTCAGGAAGCCATCCTTAGGTCATAGTGATGTGTGTGCATCTATGTGCATAGTGCAGGGCAATTGAGTTGTAAGTGCTTGGTGTCTTTGTTGTGGTTGTTACAGCAATAGGCATGAAGGTTTTTGTGATATGTTGAAATGGTGTTTGTAATGTTGTATAGATGGGTGATGTCCAGAGTATAGAAAGTATCACTCGTGTTAGCCTGAGGGTTGTTGCCTCTGATAGGTGTATGCCTGGTAGGATGAAGTTTAAGATTGGGTTGTATGGTAGTTTTAGTGCTTGTCAAGTTTTCACAGTGTATGTGTTTTGTTAGAGTTATATTTGTTGGGGATGGGGGTTCTTTGAATAGAAATTCCTGAATTGTAATCCAGAGGTAAACATTTTATTTTTTTGTGAGGATTGGTGGTTTATTATGAAGGGTTTGGGTGAGAGGGGTCTAGTGCTGTTGTATTGAATTTAGTTACAAGCATGTTGAGGTGGAATTGTATTGGGAGGATCTTTGTTTCATTGTGTAGGTGTTCATGGTTGCGAGGGCCAATGATTGTTGTGAGTGCACTGTTTTGTATGGTTTGCAGCTTTGTTATATCTGTTTTTGAGAACGGAAGATCAGGCAGATGAGACATAGTTCAAAGTGGAACAGATGAATTGCTTGTAGAGGGTGGAAGGTAATTTCTTTACTGGTCCAAATCTAGTGCTAATTAGTGTCCTGGGAGCATTTCATTTGTGCGTTGCTTTTGCATTGATTTTTTTGGTGTGGGGAATGAATGTTGTGTATGTCATATGTAATGCCTAGAATGGTTGGTATTTTGTTCCTTGGGAGTGATTTTCCATACAAAGTGACTGGAGGGTGTGAGCTGGATTGGTGTCTGTCTGGGGTTGAATTAGCGGTTGACACTTCTGTGGGGATGCAGGCTTTCTGTTCTGGGTGAACCATTGTTCAACTTGTGTAATGTAGTGCTGCAAGTATGTTGTTGCTGTTATGGTGTCAGGCTGCTGTAATACGAGTGTGAGGTTGTCTGCGTATGAAAATATGGTGCATATTATAGAATGCCCACCCTTAATTCACCAATCCAGCTCTCACTTATGAAGCACTCTTGATCCATTCCAATAAAATCCCTTTTCTCAAAGAATACACAAACATATTCGTGAAATTCTACTCAAAAATCAGCAGTAAACCACCCTCATCCCTAAACAGGAAAGTTATGAAAATATCACACAAAATCCATCCAGAAACAACTTCCTTCCCCACCTTCACTCCCATTGATGCAAGCAGTTTACCTAAAACCTAAAAAACTCTCCTGCTAAGGGCCCTTGTGACATATGGAACTTAAACATGAAATGCTTTGGCCCATTTGCAGTCCAAGCACTTACAGCTATCATCAGGCATTCCTGGCTATACAACAAAATTTGTTAAGTTGGAAAACTTGTGAACATGATACCATTCCAAAAACCCTCCAGACCACCCAATTCCCTCTCCTCCTACAGCCTTATACTACTTCTGTCCTCAGTATCCATAATCAGTGAAAAACTCATTCACTACTGATCCATCCCACTCTTGCCCACACAGCATGGCTCCAGACCCAAACACTACTACCATGCTACATACCGACATCACACTTGGTCAATACTTGCCTTAACTTTGTTATTGGGAAGAGTAGCATCAACAGATTTCTTGCATATGCAGGCAGTGAACACAAGACTTCATTGTAATCCATGGCTACTGAGGAAAGAACTTTTATGCACGGAAATTGTAACACTATGAAGTCATTGAAAAATATTTTGTTTTATTCATGCATCTTCTTGGGATCATCCATTCTCCTTCACTTCATTGTACACACGTGCACTTGCTTATGGATGTATGCATCTTGGAAGATTGTGGTTGCCAAGAATCATGGAAATATTACCGGATATCATCTGTTCCCAAGATGTTGATTCTGAAACTTGTTGACCTTTGTTTTCATCCACATCCTGTAGTATCTGGGGTAGAACTCGATTTTATTATAGCGTTAATTTATCATTGAAAAATACGAATAAAACCTTATCTGAAAGTTCTTGCAAGTGATATGCACTGTGCCTGAACCAGCAATGCTCTACAAGAAGAAACAGTGGTGCAGTGATTAGCAAAGTTTTGCCATGTGATTGCAATCCTGCTATGTGATTAGTGATTGGCCAAGTTTTGTCATGTGAATGGTGATTTCTCTGATGTAGAGGTAATTGACAGTTATATTTTCACAAGGATAAGGTTGTATAGCTCCTTTATAACTTATGCAAAGTGCTATAAAATTCAGGACATTCCTGGCAAATTTTCCATCCATAAACCACAAATTGGGTTTTATGGCGATAACACACTAGAAGGTGAGTCATCAGTTTTGGTATTATAAGATTATTCATTGATTCACCACATTGACTGTAACAAGATAACTTTTATCAGATAGACCACAATAATTATCAGTAATAAATTTTTCATTGTAGGTAAAATATATAAAACATGCATAGTGGCAGCTCACTTGACACTCGGGTCTAACTTTAGCACTTTTTAGCACCTTATGCCTAGAGATCTAGAAAACTAACACAAATTATCAGAGTGAAAGACGTGGACAAAATATACTTCTCAAGTAATTTTTTCATTGTTTTATTATTATATTTAGAACTATAAGGTTAAATACATTTTTATACAACTTGAAAACTCAAAATCACAGGGTTTGAAAGAAAACCTAACTCAGGAGTTATGGGATTAAAGTCAGTAAGTGGATATGATCATAATGAAGTTTCTAGAGACAAAATGACATCTGTTGAAATTTTAGAGTAAATGGGAAATTGATTAAAAAAAAGTACTGTGTAAGTATAACTAGCATTTGTAAGGTGACATGCTGCCTTAAATTCAAAACCAGATACAGTTGTAAGTGTCACTCATTATATATTCATTATTTGTGATTTTCTTGCTGTTCCAGAATGGAAAATTTACTGTAGTTGGAACATATGATGGCAGATGTATCTTTTATGAAACAGAGCAGCTAAAATACTACACACAGATATATGTGAGGTCCACAAGAGGGAAGAATGCTAAAGGACGAAAAATTACTGGCATTGAACCTCTTCCTGGTGAAGATAAGGTGAGTGTTTTCAGATATTTCACACTGAGTGTGTACATCTTGAAGTTAATGCTGTTTTATACGTACATGTACACACACCTTTTCTTCTTATGGGGGCACATGATAGTAAGAAGGGAAAGAGCAATCAAATAAGGGAAAGCTTTGGCCATTAAGATGAATGTTGATGTTTGTGTTCCCTGAATTATGAGGCACCAATAGCCAGGGGAGGATAATGTCATTCATGAGAAGAGGTTGTTTATTCTGTGGGAGACAAACCCAGACCAAGGTGTGAACCATTGTTGCCTGATACGTATGTAGTTAATAAGGGGCGAGAGGCATCTACCTCACTCTTGGGATACTGCCTCGGTTTTTCAAACTTCAAGACTTACAGTTTTAAACATTTTAGAGATCATTTCATGTATTTGTTGGTCTTTCCACTTCTGTTTATGAGGCTGTGTTCTGGTCTTGGTACCTGTCAAAGGCACATTGTAGAGTAACACAAATTTGAAAAAGAGCATTTATTTGTTGGTCTTTCAACTAATATATATGAGGCTGTGTTCTGGTCTTGGTAGCTATCAAAGGCTCATTGTGCAGTAACACAAATTTGAAAAAGTATTTTTCTTCACCACTATTAACCATAGATAAACGAGATTTCTATTTTTGTATCGCAGACCACAGGTCATGAGTGTTATCAAGTATATCACAAGTAAGAATTTCTTGCACCTATCCCATCCTTTGTTATGTATCTCTTCGATAGCTTTTCATAAATGATGGGGATGGATTTTCAGAATGGAATAGAGTGGCTTTTCAGGGACAGACAGAATGACGGGTTTGAAGAATGATTATACAGAATTACGTCTTGGATAACACTGTTTTCTCTTTTCTATGTTTAGTAATCAGGCATGTTGTTTTTTACTTATTCACTGTTTTATTTTTGGTTATGTAGCATATGTTTTTAGAATTGCCAGCATCCATGTCCCTTTTTTGCCATTTTTCTTTTTAATGTTGAAACAAAAAAATTCAGATATTGAACGAACCCATTAAGATTTTCCAAATCAGCCTTTCAGGTGTTTTTATTACTGTGTAATCAACCTTCCAGGTTTTCTAAACATTTAACCAATTTTCCAGGTTTTGATAACGAGTAATGATAGCAGAATACGTCTATATGACCTGCGAGATCTGAACCTCTCTTGCAAGTACAAGGGATATTCAAATATGTCTAGTCAAATTAGGGCTGGCTTCAGGTAAGTCAAAATTTACAGTGTGGTTTCAGAAGTGTTAGAGAATATGTGATTCAAGTGTTTACTTTAAAGAATGTGTGTGAGAAATACTTCTAAAAACCTAGATGGATTGGTATGTGGTATTTATGGATTTGGAGAAAGTATATGATAGGGTTGATAGTCATGCTTTGTGGAAGGTCTTATGAATATATGGTGTGGAAGGAAAGCTGCTAGAAGCAGAGAAGTTTTCATCAAGGGTGTAAGGCCTGTGTATGAGCAGGAAGAGAGGAGAGTGAAATGGTTCCAGTTGAAGGTTGGTCTGCAGCAGGGATGTATAATGTCACCATAGTTGTTCAGTTTGTTCATGGTTGAGGAGGTAAGGGAGGTAAATGCTAGAGTCTTAGAGAGAGGGGTGAGAATGCAGTCTAAAGGGGTTGAGGGCCTGGGAAGTGAGGCAGTTGTTTTTTGGTGATATAGCACTGACATTGGATTTGAGTGAGAAACTGCAGAAGTTGGTGACTGAGTTTGGAAGAGTGTGTGAAAGTTGAGGTTATTAGGTCTAGCAGTGTTGAGGGACAGGGTAATGAAACCACTGGATGCAGCAGTTCGTCTGCATTCCTTCCAGCTGTTTATCATTCCCTAGGGGCAGCTAAATAGATTGGGTACCTGGCTTTGGTTAGGGGATACAGATAGTTTAGAAGAATGCATGAAAGAAGAAAGTTGAGAGTAAGTGAGAATATAAGCAATGTGGACAGCTACAGGTTACTTAGTGTGAATTTGAATGGAGAGAACTTGGAGTGTGGTAATGGCAGTGAATGATACCATGGGAGCTGAAGTGAACCATAGGATGGCTGAGGAGGTGAGGAGTGTGTTGAAAGAGGGCTAAGATGTGTATGTTTGATGGCATAGTTGTCTTGCTCTTGTTGTATGGATGTCAGGCATGGGTCCTACATGAAAAAGTACAGAATAGGGTGAATGTGTTGGAAATGAAATGTCTGAAGACAATATGTAGTGTCGGGAAGGTTTTTCTACTGGATGAAGGCAAGCAAGTATGAAAATGTACATGTGTATATATGTATGTGTATGTATATGTTGATATGTATATGTACATATATATATACATGGGGATAGGGGAGAAAGAATACTCCCCATGTATTCCCCATGTGTTGTAGAAGGTGACTAAAGGGGCTGGGAGTAGGGGTCTGAAAATCCTCCTCTCCCATTTCTAATTTTCCCAAAAACGGAATAGAGAAGGGGCCAAGTGAGGATAATCCCTCTAAGGCTCAGTCCTCTGTTCTTAACGCTACCTCGCTAATGCGGGAAATGGTAAATATGTATAAAAAAAATAATATATATTTATATATTTATATTTTATACTTAATCAGTCTCCCACGTCAGCAAGGTAGCACAAGGAAACAGACAAGGAATGGCCCAACCCACCCACATACACATGTATGTACATAAATGCCCATGCACGCACATATACATTTTAACGTATACATACATATACATACACAGACATACATATATACACATGTACATATTCATACTTGCTGCCATCATCCATTTCTGTTGCCACCCCACCACACTTGAAATAGCATCTCCCCTCCAGCGAGGCAGTGCCAAGAACAGACAAAAAAGGCCACATTTGTTCACACTGTCTCTAGCTGTTATGTGTAATGCACTGAAATCACAGCTCCCTTTCCACATCCAGGCTCCACAGACCTTCCCATGGTTTACTCCAGACGGTTCACATGCCCTGGTTCAATCCATTGACAGCATGTTGAACCCAGTATACCACATCGTTCCAGTTCACTCCATTCCTTGCATGCCTTTCACCCTCCTGTATGTTCAGGCCCCAATTGCTCAAAATCTTTTTCACTCCATCCTTCCACCTCCAATTTGGTCTCCCTCTTGTCCTTGTTCCCTTCACCTCTGGCACATATATCCTCTTTGTCAATCTCTCCTCACTCATTCTCTCCATGTGTCCAAACCATTTCAACACACCGTCTTCTGCTCTCTCAACCACACTCTTTCTGTTACCACACATCTCTCTTATCCTTTCATTACTTACTTGATCAAACCACTTCGCACCACATATAGTCTTCAAACATTTCATTTTCAACACATCCACCGTCTTCCGCACAACCCTGTCTATAGCCCATGCCTTGCAACCATATAACATTGTTGGAACCCCTATTCCTTCAAATATACCCATTTTTGCTCTCCAAGATGACATTCTCGCCTTCCACACTCTGTCATATGTTTTTGGCACTACCTTGCTCACAGGAAATGGTGAGTTTGTTTAAAAAGAAAGAAAGGAAGAAGAAAAATATATGAAATTTTACTGAGTCAGATGAATTGTGAAAACAAAATATTGTATTTCCAATACTTACTGTTTTTAAATTTAAATTACATTTACTTATTCTGTGTATTAACATATTTGGCATTTCTTGGTCTTCTGTTATATTAACAGCCACCTCATATATCCCTTCCTTTTCCGTAATCATTCGTCATGTATTGTATCTTTTGATCATTACTGATATATTATGCTCTTGCAATGCTTATGTGCACATGTACTTAGCAATATTTGTGCTTATTAGGCTTACCTTATTATTGATGGTGTTTTTATTTTTGCATTTTCAGCCATGATGGAAAGTTCATTGTTGCAGGGAGTGAGAATCAGTGTATATATATTTGGAAAACTCACCACGACTACTCAAAGTTCTCCTCAGCACGAAGAGATAGGAACTTATACTGGGAAGGAGTGAAAGGTATACATGAGGATCAGTGAATTTTTATACAAATAGTTTTGAATGTTATTTAGTGACCATGAGGCAGAGGAATTGTTTAATGGTGATCAATAATTCTTTATTGACAGTAACCTTTGATGATTTTCCAGAAGTTAGTGCAACAAGCTCATTTTCCAAACTAGTAGCATTTCCATTGCCATTTTGTTATAGCTTAAAGTCAGAGTTTCAGTGTTGGGTGGTTGTGTGACTTTAGTAATGAAACATCATCAGCAAGGTATTCAACCAAGGAGTCATTTCATCATCCCATAAAAGACTAAATCTAATCATTCTCTGTCCACAATCTTAATAAACATAGCTTTTGTTATATTGAGGCATTAACTGGCAGGAAGGTCTTGTACAGCATTCAAAAATATGAGCCAAAATGGGTTCAGAAGGAAAAGGTCCTGCTTAACATATCTCTTGGAAATTTATGTGAGAATAAGCATCAATTTAAACTGAAGGGATGGTTAGATAGAACGTATATTTTTGTCCACTGCACTTTGTCCTGCACGTGTAAGAGATATTTTCTAGAAATATCAGGTCTAGAAACATTGGTTTTCCTTATCTGTCGCCATCCTTCCAACTAAGTAGAGGCTGCTTGCACATTTCAGGCTTGCCCTCAGCCAGTCAGAGACTACTAGAGAGATGAAATCAACCCATTAGCTTCCTGTCATTGACAGCAGTTATTCTTGAGTTTGCGTCCTGTCAAGACATGCAATTAGACCAGCATTTTTCCTTTTTTTATATATATATGTATTATTATTCAGTGAGAAAATATACATTTTTTGCTTTCTCTCATATGTGTATTCTATTTCATATATGAATAACGTAGTGTATGGAACAGTTGAATGAGCATTAGAGGAAAAAACCTTTGCTTTGTTCCTTCCTCTTCTTTCTTTTGGAAAGTATTATAGGAGGAGAGGATTTCCAGCCCTTGTTAGTAGTCTTTGATTAGCAAATATATGGATGTTATTCTTTATCTGCTATCCCTAGGAATATAGAATGAATAGTGTTTCCTGCAGTAGAGAGGTAGCACCAGGAACAGATGAAAAAAGGCCGCATTCATTGACATCCACTCTTCAGCTGTCAAGTGCATTGCACCAAAGCTGCAGCCCATTATCCACAACCAGGTCCCACAGACCTTTCCACAGTTTCCCCCTGCCACTTCACATGCCCTGGTACAATCCATTGAAAGCAAGTCAACCCCAATATACCACATCATTCCAGTTTACTCTATCCTGTGCATGTCTTTCACATTACTACATGTTCAGGCCCCAGTCACTCAAAAAATTTTCATTCCATCCTTCCATCTCCAGTTTGGTATCCTTTCTCCTTGACCACTTCTAACACATACAATCTCTTTCTCAACCTCTCTTCTCTCATCTTTTCTGTATGTTCAAACCATTTCAGCACATCTTCAGCTCTTTCAGTCACACTTTTTATTTCCACATCTCTCTCTTACCCTTTTATTCCCTACTCAGTCAAACCACCACACACATTAAGTTTCCAACACATCCACCCTTCTCTGCACATCCTTCTAAAGCCAGTACCTCCCACCCATACAACATCCTTGAGGCTACTGTACCTTCAAACACTCATCTTTGCCCTCCCAGATAACAACATCCTTTCCACACTTATTCAATGTTTCCAAAACCTTCATCCCCTCACACATGCTGACTCACTTCCACTTCCATGGTTCCATTTGATACTGCATCCTCTTCCAGGTATGTAAAGCACTTCACTTCCTCCAAACTTTCTCCATTTAAATTCACACCCCCAACTAATCTGCCCTTCTACCCTGCTTAATCTAATAACCTTGTTTTTATTCACATTTACTCTCAATTTCCTCCTTTCACACACTCTCCCAAACTCAATCACCAACTTCTGCAGTTTCTCACTTGAATCTACCACCATTGCTATTATCAGCAAACAACAACTGACTCACTTTTCGGGCTCCTCCACCCATGCAGACAGTATACTCACCTCTCCTTCCAAAACCTGTGCAGTTACCTCCCTCACCACCCAATCCATAAACAAATTAAACAGCCATAGTGAGATCACACACCCGTCTGTACAGACCAACCTTCACCTCTTTCTACTTGTGCACATGCCTTACATTCTTGTTACAAACTATCACTGCTTTCAGTAGCTTTCCTGCTACACCATGGAATGGTCTGTGGATCCTGAATGGGGAAAGGGAGCTGTGGTTTCAGTGCATTACACATAGCAGCTAGAGACTGAGTGTGAACGAATGTGGCCTTTTTTGTCTGTTCCTGGTGCTGCCTTGCTGGAGGGGGGGTGGTGGCAACAGGAATGGATGAAGGCAGTACGTATGGATATGTATATATGTATATGTCTGTGTATGTATATGTATGTATATGTTGAAATGTAAGAATGACGAATAACTGATGCTGTATATGTGTGTTAATGTTTATACATGTGTGTGTGGGTGGGTTGGGCAATGTGAATGGATGTAGGCAGCCAGTATGAATATGTACATGTGTATATATGTATATTTCTGTGTATGTATATGTATGTATACATTGAAATGTATAGGCAGGTATATATGCGTGTGTGGGCGTGTATGGGTATACATGTGTATGTGGGTGGAATAGCCCAACCCCCCCATACACATATATATATATATATATATATATATATATATATATATATATATATATATATATATATATATATATATACATAAATGCCCATACACACACATATACATACATATACATACACAGACATATACATATATCCACATGTACATATTCATACTTGCTGCCTTCATCCTTTCCTGTCTCCACCCTGCCACACAGGAAACAGCAGAAAATCACAACAAACACATGATTTCGTAAATACAGAAACACCAGAAGGGAAAGAAACATGAGAATTTTGAATGCCTTCATGTATTACCACATCTTCAGAGGACCTGTTACAGAGAGAGAAAACAGATATAATACAGGTTATATATACAGAGGTGGAAGAAACATGGAGTGGGATCAAGTGACCTTATAATTAATGAGAGGAGAGGTTGGCAAAAGGTCCTGTGTGACCCACCCTTAACTTAACTTGACCCAACAACCTCTGGATGACCTCACTTAGATAAAACAGGACACAAGGTTGACTTACATAATGCAACATGTACTCAAGAATACTTGATTAAACTTTTTACTATTTTCTCTACAGTAAATGGATCTAATTTGTGAATGTTTGACTGATATCCAGTAAATGCTATGCAAGGCTTTCATTACCTCCTGTGTTTTCACTAAGCCATTCATCATGACTCTCACTTCACATACCATCACATCCTAAACGCTTCACAGTTGCCACTTTATTATCTAGCACATTCAACAGTCTCTCAGATTACTTACTTACGGCCTAGAGTCAAGTCTTCAAATACCCAAGCTCAAATTATTCTTTTGTTCATTCTTTCTTCTCTTACGTATTTTCTTACCTTTATCTGAGATAGCCATAATTGGGGCAATCCTTTGCCCATGCCAAGTTGGCAACTTTGAGGAAAAGGAACTTGTTTTGCATTCTAAAGAGGGAACATTATTGACATTCAAGATCAAGCATATGCACTTAGCACGTGATTTGTATAACAGTTTTTTCACCCTGATATGTTGGGGAGAACCATTGTTCTCTCTGTCTTTCTTTCTTTGTTTCCAGTAGTTTTGAGTGAGTACCATTCCTGATCTTGAAGTTTGAAGATATACCCCTTTGACCCAGTATACACAACCACCTCTTTTGTATTTCAAATACACCTGCAAAAATTTGTGATCATATTATGTACTGGTAATGTCTTTGTCATCATTTGTAAAAATTTGGTTTCTGTGCTCTAACTTTAGTTTTCACTTACCAATTTTCTTTTACATTTAAGTAAAATAATATTATCCCTAGGGATAGGGGAAAAAGAATACTTCCCACGTATTCCCTGCGTGTCGTAGAAGGCGACTAAAAGGGGAGGCGAGCGGGGGGCTGGAAATCCGTCCCTCTCGTTTTTTCTTCTTTTTTTTTGTTTTTTTTATTTTCCAAAAGAAGGAACAGAGAAGGGGGCCAGGTGAGGTATTCCTCAAAGGCCCAGTCCTTTGTTCTTAATGCTACCTTGCTAACATGGGAAATGGCAAATAGTTTGAAAAAAAAAAAAAGTATTAACGCTACCTTCACTCCACTATCTTACCCCATCATCACTCTCAGTTAGAAGACAATAGGTTTCCAAATCGTGTCCTTTATAGGAACCAGGATTAATGAAGTATTCATCATTGTATCTCCTACAGGGAGACTTACTCCATTTCCAGCCTTAGTCCATGAGAACCCCCATTCAATTACCACCCTTGCTTCATTTTTCCCGTATGCTTCTTCACTACCCTCACTCCATCAGCACCCTTGTGCCATTGCCATTCTGCAGCCTTATCATGTTTGTGAAGATGGATCTCTTTATTTACTGTGAGTTTCATTCCATTGGTATTGAATCAGAGGCTGAGCATTGTTTTCTAAACTCTTGTAGATGGATAGTATGGAAATGCATGCCACTGATTGCTAATATTGATTTTTTTCTTCATAGCTCACAGTGCAGTTGTGACATGTGCAGTTTTTGCTCCTCACCCTGAGCTGGTCTTTAGCTTTATTGAGCAGCAGCAAGAGATTCTCAATAAATCTGATGAACAACAACATGAACAGCAGCACCAGCAACAGCAGCAACAAAACCAAAACAAAGATAGTGGAACAGCTAATAAAGGGTAAGTATGTAATGTCAAATTATTTCATGATGATTGATATTGACCTATTATTTTTTCAATGTTGTACATCATTATGAAACTTCCTGTTTGTGGTGTATGCCCCAAGATATATCTGTCTCTAGTTGGTATCAATTGAGCTCTTCATCTCATTCATTAGTAAGTGTTACACTCAAATTCTTGCCAAATATTTTTGTCAGCATACATCTCCAAATATCCTTCTGTCAGAGTCATCAGAGTTTTCTGCTTAAAAGAATGGTATTCACATACAAAGCGGCTTCATGTGGTTTGAAAATGAAAGTTCATAATGTGAAAAAAGTAATGGTTACTTCACCAAATGTGTTAAACGGTAATAACCAAGGGAAAGGTGTTACCATATTGAGAAAATGAATAAGGAGAGGTTGACAAAAGTGAAAGGGATAAGGAGAGGGGGAAGACCAAATTGTAAATGGAAGAATGAAGTGAATAAGGCTTTCAGTGCTCAGGCCCTGAACATGCTGGAGGATGAAAGGTAAGCATGGGATAGAGTGCATTGGAGTCATATGATATACATAGGGCAATGTGCTGTCAGTGGACTGAACCAGTGCTTATGAAGCAGCCGAAGGAAACCATAGAAAGGTGTGTGGTCTAGTTGTGAAAAGTGGAGTGCGATTTTGGTACGTTACACATTACAGCTTAAGAATAGTTGAAAGTGAATGATGCTTTTTCTTCCTCAGTTCCTAGTACTACTTCACTAATGCAGAGTATTGTGAACAAGTATGAAAGAAAAGGAGAGAAAGAATGTTTCACATGAGGTAAATTAAAAACAATGCCTTTATTCTGGAAGCATGCTTGGTCAAGTACATCTCTTAAGATAGTCTCAGCTTTTCTATCTTTTACTTCTTTTTTCCAGTCTTTGTAGCTTTCCTTAACTTCTGTTTTTTCAACACTTAGAATTCCATATCCACAAAATTTTCATGAAATTGTATATCCTTTCATATCCACAAGGTTTTCATAGGGCAAGATCTACTGGTGGTCTTTTCTGTATGACACCCCTGGTCATCCTTCCTTCGAAAATTTGGTGAATCTTTTGTCATAGCCTTCATAATCTCTAAAGCATTTGACAAGTTTAGTATGCAGAGACTTATTGTACTTCTCTCTGTTCTTAAATCCATAGTGTCCTTTCTAGTTCCTGCATTTTGGGAGTCAAGGGAACAATTTCTCCCTTTTACCCTTTCAGCAGTTCTGTCCCTCAGAGTTCAGTCTTATTGCTTTTTTTGCTTCTCATATTTCACTTTTAACCTTTAACTTTATTCACTCATACACTGACAGTTCTAGTTTACACATGCTTTCTTTCTCTGTCTCACACTGTTATTCATTTCATTTCTCATTAATGAATTGATGAAAGAAAATAACCATCAGTGGGGAAAAAAGTAAAATTCCCAAATTTTTCCAAAAGTAGTGGCAGATTGGTAGGCTGTATGATATTTTATCATGTGGTAATTTCCCTCAGAAAATTCTTATCAGAGGTTTGCCAGTATAATAACGGGTTTTCATTTTTACTGTGCATTAGACTTATGCATTTCACTAATGAATAACAAACTGTATGTTTTTCTTTAGCTGTTCCCTATACCATTTTCATTTTAACTCCATCCCCACTTGTGGTTAATTATGTGCGTTCAGTCTCTCAGCTCACAACACATCAGCTTAGGTCCACATTACTAAATTGAATTCCTTCTTTCACACTACTGCAATGCTTCTCAGTTATTTAGTTTATATATTAAGTTGATTCATATAGCAAGACCATTCATTCATAATGCCTCTCACACACATAAAATGTATGGTATCAAGTTATCCCAGGGAGCTGGATATCCCTGCCTTGCCAGCTTGTGTGGTTGGTATTAGGGACCTCTGCTCTTCAGAGCAAATTCCCCCCAAAATTATATAGTATGTAGGCTCAAATGTTGGTGGTATTCCTTCATTTCTAATCATGTATTTTTTCATTAAATATTTTTTCTTTCACTTTCAGATATGTACTTGTCTCTGCAGATTTTAATGGGTGCATCAAAGTGTTCCTGAAGAAAGAGAAGCCTAAGCATTCTTCACTGCCAGCATCTGCTTTGGTGTAGATATAGTTCACTGCAGAAATAGGTCACCATTGTTCTTGTTGATATAGAGGAAAACTTTTTTTTATTTCATCCAATCATCTAATCACTTGTAAAAGGAACATTGCAGCCTAACATGAGATTGTCATATGCATAATATATGGTTCACTATGAGTATCATTTGAAAAGGGACTAGGCAACAGTACAGTACATATGTTCATGTTATGATAAGATAGTGATCTGAATTTAGTACTAGAATAGGATAACGTAACGCCCAAATATGATGTGTGATGGTAAGGAGATACAGACTTGTCTGATTATTGACTTCAGTGAAGTGCATCATTTTCATATTACCCACATATTCATAGTTACAATATATGTCACAAAGGCAATTAATGTACATTTCTGAGTCCTTCAGATTCTGTACATCTCAAAAAGAAACTTTGAAGCATATCCTGGCATACTCTTTTCTTGATTTGTTAAACATGAACAGTGGACAATAAGTTATGCAAGACTGTAACAAATGACATTAATATTATCCATTATTGGAATAAAGTTAATTGTACAAAGTATATCCATGCTAGCACTTTTTGTCTTACTTAACCTCAAAAGCTGAGATTCTTAAAACATCACTGATGCTACCACTATATATGCTGTTACTTCATTTACCACCACATATGAATACCATACTAAAAACTTTTATCCTGGTCAAAATGTGTATTTCTCAAACCTTTTTTTTAACATCAAAGGCACAGGCAACTAATTGCACTAATTATGACCATCAGATGTGAATTGTGAAATGCAGATTTAATGGAGGGAGAGGTTCTTTAATGAAAACTACCCTCTAATGACACAGCTTAGCCAGAGACGATTTTTCAGTCATTATGTATCCTTGAGCAGGCAGAGTCTGATAAACCTACATATTTATATTCATTTATTTATTTATTTTGCTTTGTCGCTGTCTCCCGCATTTGCGAGGTAGCGCAAGGAAACAGACGAAAGAAATGGCCCAACCCACCCCCATACACAATGTATATACATACACGTCCACACACGCAAATATACATACCTATACATCTCAATATTTATTTTATTTATTTTGCTTTGCCGCTGTCTCCTGCGTTTGCGAGGTAGCGCAAGGAAACAGACGAAAGAAATGGCCCAACCCACCCCCATACACAATGTACACACACACACATGCCCACACACGCAAATATACATACCTATACATCTCAATGTACACATATATACACACACAGACACATACATATATACCCATGCACACAATTCACACTGTCTGCCCCTATTCATTCCCATCGCCACCTCGCCACACATGGAATACCATCCCCCTCCCCCCTCATATGTGCGAGGTAGCACTAGGAAAAGACAACAAAGGCCCCATTCGTTCACACTCAGTCTCCAGCTGTCACGCAATAATGCCCGAAACCACAGCTCCCTTTCCACATCCAGGCCCCACACAACTTTCCATGGTTTACCCCAGACGCTTCACATGCCCTGATTCAATCCACTGACAGCACATCAACCCCGGTATACCACATCGATCCAATTCACTCTATTCCTTGCCCACCTTTCACCCTCCTTGCATGTTCAGGCCCTGATCACACAAAATCTTTTTCACTCCATCTTTCCACCTCCGATTTGGTCTCCCACTTCTCCTCGTTCCCTCCACCTCCGACACATATATCCTCTTGGTCAATCTTTCCTCACTCATTCTCTCCATGAGCCCAAACCATTTCAAAACACCCTCTTCTGCTCTCTCAACCACGCTCTTTTTATTTCCACACATCTCTCTTACCCTTACATTACTTACTCGATCAAACCACCTCACACCACACATTGTCCTCAAACATCTCATTTCCAGCACATCCACCCTCCTGCGCACAACTCTATCCATAGCCCAAGCCTCGCAACCATACAACATTGTTGGAACCACTATTCCTTCAAACATACCTATTTTTGCTCTCCGAGATAATATTCTCGACTTCCACACATTCTTCAAGGCTCCCAGGATTTTCACCCCCTCCCCCACCCTATGATTCACTTCCGCTTCCGTGGTGCCATCCACTGCCAGATCCACTCCCAGATATCTAAAACACTTTACTTCCTCCAGTTTTTCTCCATTCAAACTTACCTCCCAATTGACTTGACCCTCAACCCTACTGTACCTAATAACCTTGCTCTTACTCACATTTACTCTTAACTTTCTTCTTTCACACACTTTACCAAACTCAGTCACCAGCTTCTGCAGTTTCTCACATGAATCAGCCACCAGCGCTGTATCATCAGCAAACAACAACTGACTCACTTCCCAAGCTCTCTTATCCACAACAGACTTCATACTTGCCCCTCTTTCCAAAACTCTTGCATTCACCTCCCTAACAACCCCATCCATAAACAAATTAAACAACCATGGAGACATCACACACCCCTGCTGCAAACCTACATTCACTGAGAACCAATCACTTTCCTCTCTTCCTACACGTACACATGCCTTACATCCTCGATAAAAACTTTTCACTGCTTCTAACAACTTGCCTCCCACACCATATATTCTTAATACCTTCCACAGAGCATCTCTATCAACTCTGTCATACAGGAGTATATTATTATCATTTATCATCTTTTATTATTTATTATCAACATATACATTCATATACATACTTGCTTGCCATAGAAAGTTGTGTGGGGCCTGGATGTGGATAGGGAGCTGTGGTTTCGGTGCAACACACATGACAGCTAGAGACTGAGTGTGAACGAATGGGGCCATTTTATGCCTGTTTTCCTGGTGCTACTTCGCTGAAGCAGGGAGTAGTGATGATGTTTCTTGCGGGGTGGGGTAGTGCCAGGAATGCGTGAAGGCAAGCAAGTACGAATATATATATATATATATATATATATATATATATATATATATATATATCTTTCTTTTTCTTTCTTTCAAACTATTCGCCATTTCCCGCATTAGCGAGGTAGCGTTAAGAACAGAGGACTGGGCCTTTGAGGGAATACCCTCACCTGGCCCAATTCTCTGTTCCTTCTTTTGGAAAATTAAAAAAAAACGAGAGGGGAGGATTTCAATCCCCCCGCTCCCTCCCCTTTTAGTCGCCTTCTACGACACGCAGGGAATTCGTGGGAAGTATTCTTTCTCCCCTATCCCCAGGGATAATATATATATATATATATATATATATTTTTTTTTTTTCATACTATTTGCCATTTTCCGCATTAGCGAGGTAGCGTTAAGAACAGAGAACTGGGCCTTAGAGGGAATATCCTCACCTGACCCCCTTCTCTGTTCCTTCTTTTGGAAAATTAAAAAAAACAAGAAAGGGGAGGATTTCCAGCCACCCGCTCCCTCCCCTTTTAGTCGCCTTCTACGACACGCAGGGAATACGTGGGAAGTATTCTTTCTCCCCTATCCCTATCCCTGGGGATAGGGGATTAAGAATACTTCCCACGAATTCCCTGCGTGTCGTAGAAGGCGACTAAAAGGGGAGGGAGCGGGGGGCTGGAAATCCTCCCCTCTCAATTTTTTTTTTTTTTTTTTTTTTCCAAAAGAAGGAACAGAGAAGGGGGCCAGGTGAGGATATTCCCTCAGTGGCCCAGTTCTCTGTTCTTAACGCTACCTCGCTAACGCGGGAAATGGCGAAGTCTGTTGGGGATGAGAGAGCTTGGGAAGTGAGTCAGTTGTTGTTCGCTGATGATACAGCGCTGGTGGCTGATTCATGTGAGAAACTGCAGAAGCTGGTGACTGAGTTTGGAAAAGTGTGTGGAAGAAGAAAGTTAAGAGTAAATGTGAATAAGAGCAAGGTTATTAGGTACAGTAGGGCTGAGGGTCAAGTCAATTGGGAGGTGAGTTTGAATGGAGAAAAACTGGAGGAAGTGAAGTGTTTTAGATATCTGGGAGTGGATCTGGCAGCGGATGGAACCATGGAAGCGGAAGTGGATCATAGGGTGGGGGAGGGGGCGAAAATCCTGGGGGCCTTGAAGAATGTGTGGAAGTCGAGAACATTATCTCGGAAAGCAAAAATGGGTATGTTTGAAGGAATAGTGGTTCCAACAATGTTGTATGGTTGCGAGGCGTGGGCTATGGATAGAGTTGTGCGCAGGAGGATGGATGTGCTGGAAATGAGATGTTTGAGGACAATGTGTGGTGTGAGGTGGTTTGATCGAGTGAGTAACGTAAGGGTAAGAGAGATGTGTGGAAATAAAAAGAGCGTGGTTGAGAGAGCAGAAGAGGGTGTTTTGAAGTGGTTTGGGCACATGGAGAGGATGAGTGAGGAAAGATTGACCAAGAGGATATATGTGTCGGAGGTGGAGGGAACAAGGAAAAGAGGGAGACCAAATTGGAGGTGGAAAGATGGAGTGAAAAAGATTTTGTGTGATCGGGGCCTGAACATGCAGGAGGGTGAAAGGAGGGCAAGGAATAGAGTGAATTGGAGCGATGTGGTATACCGGGGTTGACGTGCTGTCAGTGGATTGAAGCAGGGCATGTGAAGCGTCTGGGGTAAACCATGGAAAGCTGTGTAGGTATGTATATTTGCGTGTGTGGACCTATGTATATACATGTGTATGGGGGGGGGTTGGGCCATTTCTTTCGTCTGTTTCCTTGCGCTACCTCGCAAACGCGGGAGACAGCGACAAAGTATAATAAATAAAATATATATATATCCCTGGGAATAGGGGAGAAAGAATACTTCCCACGTATTCCCTGCGTGTCGTAGAAGGCGCCTAAAAGGGAAGGGAGTGGGGGGGGCTGGAAATCCTCCCATCTTGTTTTTTTTTTTAACTTTCCAAGAGAAGGAACAGAGAAGGGGGCCAGGTGAGGATATTCCCTCAGAGGCCCAGTCCTCTGTTCTTAACGCTACCTTGCTAATGTGGGAAATGGCGAATAGTTTGAAAGAAAAGAAAAAGATATATATGTATATGTCTGTGTATGCGTATGTATACGTGTATATGTTATGTATATGCATGTGTATGGGTAATTGTGTATATATAAGTGTATATGAGTGGATGGGCTGTTCTTCATCTGTTTCCTGGTGCTACCTCACAGATGCAGGACACGGCTATCAAGAGAAGGGGGGCCAAGTGAGGATATTCCCTCGAAGGCTCAGCTCTCTGTTCTTAATGCTACTTCGCAAATGAGGGAAGTGGCGAATGTGTAAGATAAAAAAGGGAGCTGTGGTTTCAGTGCATTACACATGACAGCTAGAGACTGAGTATGAACAAATGTGGCCTTTGTTGTCTTTTCCTAGTGCTACCTCGCACGTGCGCAGGGGAATGAGGGTGCCATTTCATGTGTGGCAGGGTGGCAATGGGAATGGATGAAGGCAGCAAGTATGAATATATATCAATGGATATACATATATAATATTTATTTATTTATTATAATTAAGCGCCGTCTCCGGCATTAGTGAGGTAGCGCAAGGAAACAGACAAGGAATGGCCCAACCCACACACACACACACATACACACACACACACACACACATGTATATACACAAACACACACACGCACATATACATTTCAGTGTATACATACAGACAAATACATATATACGCATGTACATATCCATACTGCTGCCTGCATTCATTCCTGTCCCCCCCACCTCTCTCTCTCTCTCTCTCTCTCTCTCTCTCTCTCCAGCGAGGCACCGCCAGTAACAGACGAAAAAAAGGCCACATTTGTTCATACTCAGTCTCCAGCTGTCATGTGTAATTCACCGAAACCACAGCTCCCTTTCCACATCCAGGCTCCACACCTTTCCATGGTTTACCCCAGACACTTCACATGCCCTGGTTCCATCCATTGACAGCATGTTGGCCCCAGTATACCACATCATTCCTGAACATACAGGAGGGTGAAAGGTGTGCAAGGAATAGAGTTAATTGGAACAGTGTGGTATACCGGGGTCGACACGCTGTCAATGGTTTGAACCAGGGCATGTGAAGCATCTGTGATAAACCATGGAATGGTCTGTGGGGCCTGGATATGGAAAGGGAGCTGTGGTTTCGGTGCATTACACATGACAGCTAGAGACTGAGCGGGAAAGAATATGGCTTTTTTGTCTTTTCCTGACACTACCTTGCCGGAGGGGATGCTGTTTCTGTATGGCGGGGTGGCAATGGGAATGGATGAAGGCAGCAAGTGTGAATATGTACGTGTGTCTATATGTATATATAGTTCCAGTTGGAACAGGCATCAGAGATATAGATAGAGCCATAGTATAAAAGGGGCATCTGCTCAGAAGGAAAAAAAATAACTACACAGGACTTTCATTTTCTTAGAGGCAGATAGCTATTTCTGTAATGTAAGGTTTCCAAGGTAGGTTAAATGCCACATTAATACCAAGTATGCTCACTGTATCAGGAGATGGCATGACAGATGCACCAAAAGAAAGAGGAAAGTTGTTATGAATTTTCAATTGAAAAAGTGGGTAGAAAATGAGTCTTGGAGGCAATAAGTGAACTAGATTTTGTCCAGCCAACTGAGATATCCTGTCCAAATTTATTGAGGAAGTTTTGTTGAGACAAGATGCAGATTTAAAGGATGTGGAGGAATGCAGTGTTGAGTGGAGAAAGGGGTAGAGGCTCTTCCATCAATAACTATGGATATAGATAGGCCAGAGAGAAAGGAAACCTAAACGGGAGGATGAAAATGAGTCCCTGTTGTCACACCTTATCAAATGCTGTGGATACATCAAGAGCAACTACATAGGACTCCACAAAATATTTCAAACATGATGACCAGTGATTAATAAGAAAGGAAAGGATATCACCAGTGGATCTTGCCTTATGATCTAAGGATGTGGGAGTTGAGCAGTGATTGCCTTTGGAAACAGTAGAAGTTAAAGCAACAGGACGATAGTTAAAGGGGGTAGAATGGTCACCCTTCTCAGGGATGGGATGCACCATTGCATGCTTCCAAGATGAAGGAAAAGTTTTGCTTTTAAGGAGCAATGGAACAGACGAGCTAGCTCAGGTACATGTATTGAAACACACTCTTTCAGTACATGGAGATTGATGCCATCAGCTCATAATCCTTGCTGGTGTAAAGAGAGAAGCATTTTTTTTACAGTTCGAAGAGATTAGGATTAGTAAGTAAGACGAGCATTGGGTTTGAAGGAAAGTTAGAGTCATCCAAGGTAGAATTAGTGGAGAAACAAAAACCAAAGAGAGTTGCTACAGAACAGCTACAGACAGCTACAGAACCCTCAGAACAGAAAATGAAAGATAGAGCAACAGAAGTTATTAAAGATGCCTCTGGCTGCAGACAAGGAAGACATCCTTTGGAGAAAAAAATGCTTTGCCTCATGGATGATGTACTTACAATGATTACTTACAGTGATAAATGCTGAATGGGAGTTAGGGAGAGTTTTGCTAAGCTTGATATGCCTGATCCCTTGACTGAATGTCTCCAGAGCAGGAACGGCTGATCCTTGGAAGAAGAGGTAATCTAGGAAGAAGAATGGACATATGCTTCCCCTCCGGCATCAATAACCTTACTTAGGCATTTGGATAAAACAGAAGCATCACCACGGGAAAGACTGTAATCTATCCTGGGAGTCAAAAAAAATATTTTGCAAGGGAAATCCAGTCAGATCTATTTAGGTCCCTTTTTTTGCGGGGGGGGGGGGAGCTGCTGGAGGGGAAAGTGCCCTTAAAATATATACATTAACGAGAGTGTGGTCGGATGTACCAATTGGGGTCAATATTGTGTAGCCATAGTGCAAGGAATTAAAGGTGAAGACAGATCTTGAGTATTAGGGTTGTGGTCACAGCGGTCTGTAATATAAGTGGGATGGGTGATTATTTGCGCTAGATCTAGGTCTTCAGTCCTGTCCACAATCTGCAAGTGATGCCATTTTCTGTGGTGAAGGTTAACATCTAGATAGAGTAAAGATCTCGATTCGCGAGTGAAAGGCTGTCACAGACTCATTTAAGGAGCTTCGTTTGTCGAAGTTATAAAATTTAGAATTAGGAGAACAGTAGGCGAAAAAGGAAAAGCCTTGAAGTTGGGAAACAGTCATCAAAGTGTGGAGACAAAAGTTCTCAAAGCTTATCAAATGTGATCCAGACAACATGATCATATTGCAACTGGGAGGAGCGTAAAGCATGTCTAATGACTTTGTTTCCCATCAAATGTATTTCACCCTCGTTTCTTTTGACAAACAAGTATGATATAAATGATATTGGATTAAAGCTTCTACAAGTTCTCTTGGTTTTCAGATCGAAATTGCATTAAGAGCGAACATCATACTGCTATTCACCGACTATTGTGCTTGAGTCTTTGGTTTGAATGAGGTTGTTAGTGTATACAGTTTTTGATGAAACTACAACTTCCAAAATTCTTATTCTTCATACTCTCTCTCTCTCTCTCTCTCTCTCTCTCTCTCTCTCTCTCTCTCTCTCTCTCTCTCTCCTAAACCCTCTCAGTATCTTAATTAGTTGTGCCTGGCCTTGTCTATGAGCGCAGCTCCAAAAAAAAAAAATATATTTGATATAATTTCCATAGTGTGAATGAATACTATAACGATGAGAATTATATTAACTTTGTCCTCAATAAAATTCAAATCTGACAAAATGGTTTGGTGTTCGGACCCTGCTATCTACCATGAGGGTACCGTCAGCATTCGTAATTACCTACTCGTCAGCTCAATCGTATCTTGTCGTCAAGGGTAAGTGGTGGTAAGAGTAGTGCGCCTATATATATATATATATATATATATATATATATATATATATATATATATATATAAACAACAAATTGATTTAGTGATTTTCGGCAATATTTTTTTTTTCAGTAACAAACGCACCCCTTGAGTGTAGTCTTAAGAGCCGACGTGTGTTTATTGAAAATCAACAAGAGGCTCAAAGAACCAAGTATACCAAAACTTTCAGTGTAGCCAGTGTTACATAAAGTGAAATAAGTCATTTGTTAGGATTATCAATGTAAGTAATTTGTCCAACATCCTACCTTCAACCCATGTAGTGCTAATAAGAGAACACCAATTCTCCTTGTGTATAGTAGTGCTTGTGATGTTTTGCAGAAATAGCACCATATTAGAGAGCTTCAACTAAAATTGCTTCCAAATACATTATGACTGTAATGTAGAGAAAATATATGTGAGTGGCTTGCATGATGTTCAGCTTTTTCTCTTAAAGTTGACGGTAAGGGGCGAAGGGGTGGGTTGTGAAGGTCAGGGAAAGTGTTTCGTCCCTTTGAAGGTAACTTCTAGAAGTTCCGCAGACCTTACTAGCGTCGTAGCTAGCAACCTTGATTTACTTTGATGGGAAAAGACCTGCATTGTTGATATTGACCATTTTGTGCAGTGCTTGTGTAGTTTGGATAATACAGTAGCAGTCTTGTAGTATGATTTTGGAAAATTATACATCTCGGAACGATATTTCATAGAGTGGTCAGGGTTATGTATGTCGTGGAAAATGTGGGATTAGTTTATGGTAAAAGTAGGTAATGCTCCTGTGGTGAAATAAGTAAGGAACAGCCTTACCTAACCTTCCTGGTAGTCAAGATTTATCTAAGATTTTAGTATTTTTGTTGAAACATTTCAATTCCGTTCAAGTAAATGTATTACTGAAATAGCGCTAGATGTCAACAAACAGATGACATGGTGAGCAACCATGTGATCCCCAGCAAGTGATAATTTTTTTGGCAACTAGTTAAGGTTTTTATAGGTTTTGTTGATATTTTACAAATGGGTTACCAACATTGATGTTAATTAATTCCCCATTTTTACCTTATATACATAATCTTGGTTATCATATCTAACATTGTATAATGAAATATAACATTCCATGTCTTGTTCCCCAGTTATTTTACAAATGCTTCGCTAGGATTGCACAGCACAGTTGGTATGGAAAGCTAACAGCATTGCTATTATTTTAGGCTGTTACCACAACTGTTTGTATACATGGACTGCAACACTCATTTTTCAATTAACATGTAATGCAGTGTAAATATTGGTTGCTTGGGAAGGTTAAGTGATGTTCCCTAGGTTCTGCTGATATATAAAAGTGTTTCAGTTTTAATTCACCATGCTCAGGTAATCCAGTATGTGATAAAAACAAAAGATTATATATAGTTGTTGAACAAAACTCATACCTCATAAGTTGTAGCTTGTCCATAGACTTTCCACGCATGTGTCCCATATCCTCCCCTGATCCTCTCTACCTACATGCTTTGGGCCATGATTTGCTGGTCCCAACTCTTGCTCCGTCTGTTTCAGAGAAGGTAGACAACTTTCCGTGGCTTTTGTTCTGTAAGGGACCTTGGTTCTGGTGGATGTCAGTTACCTTGCAGGGAATATTTTTCACATATTTCGTTGTAACCAATACTTTTGTGTAAAAGTAAGTTACTGGAGCTAAAAGAAGATATAGTGGTTATGATTGATGAAAAACATTTCTGGAACATATTGTGAAAGTACACTATGTCATGAGGTTATTGGTGATTATTATTAATGTTCCCTTTCCTTTTTTCAGAATAAAGTTTTACAGATGAATGAATATTGAAAAAAAGCCAAATGTTTTATCTTAATTATCCGTGTTTACTTGTACATTACAAAAATCCATATAGAATGACAGTGCCTTCATGGACCATCCTGCAAACCTGGTTTTACTTTTTTTTTTTTTCATTTTTTTACAACTGTAAGTTATACCAAAAAGAAGTGTCTGAAATTGAATATGTGCTAGCAGACTGAAAGACTCAGTGTTTTGCACTGAGTTGACTGAACATGATTATTTTTCTAGGGAAATGCCTCATAGGTTAGGTTTGGTTAGTTTAGTGGTCGTCTGGTACTTATGCAGTATTTACACTGGTAGGCTGAAAATTGATTTAGTGCTTATGAGTGATAAAACATTTCACACTTCTCCTTAATCATTTTTTATTATGCAAAATTGATTAGTCATATTTTGGGGGAAAATGCATTCCTACACCTCAAAGCTTTGGAACTCGGCCATCTCATGTCTTTCCTTACAACTATAACCTGGCACTTTTCATAAAGATTTTCCCTTCCTTTGAAATTTTTTAATGCTTCATGGTAGGGATTTGAGAAAAAAAATGAAAAATAGAGATTGCCATCAGATAAACATAAGTTTAATCATTAAGTTAGGTAGTAGTAGGTAGGCAGCCAGTGGCCAGGGAGATATATTACCACTGCTACCCGCCTGGTATCTGTAGGGTTAATGATCCCTGGATATTGAGCCAGCACTTAAGTGGTTGTCAAACTGCAGTACTCTGACTCAGGTAGCTGACTTTTCTTTCTGCCTCATCTACATGTGGACAACTGGCATTCTGTCCAAAAATGTACAGTCTTTCCTTGTCACACATAACACTTGACAACACTTAACTCATACAGTTCATTCTTCGTTTTTGTAGATTTTGTGTGGTAAGCATTATATGCTGTCCCTTCCTTTTGGCAAAGTGATAGGTGCAATAGATAGAAGTAGTATGTAGGAAAATTACAGGAGCATTAGGTAGAAGTAGTCGGTAGGAACATTAGGTAAAAGCCTCTGGAAACTGTGCAAGACTTAACCTCTGCCAGTAACCTGTTAAGGGTTAGGCTCTAAGGGGTTAAGAAGTGGCACTGGAGTTTTACTAGTTATGGAGACTATTGCCGTTGCCACCCTGTAAGGGAGTTCCAGAGGTGAACAGGCATCAGTGAGATACAGAGAAAGTCCTTAAATATGTTGTATACTTTTCTGTATTTTACTGAATTTAAGGATACTATTTTCCTTGTTTTTTCCCTCTGTGGTCTGGTGTTTCACAGACTCCATGGTATCTAACATGATCTTTCATAGCCTTCATCATATTGCAGGACATCAAGATAATGTCATCATTTTCTGCTTTCACTTCATTGCCATTACCAAACAGAATCATTCATATGTTGTCACTAAACTGTTGCTGTACTTTTATCTTATT
Source organism: Panulirus ornatus (assembly GCF_036320965.1). Classification (NCBI taxonomy): domain Eukaryota; kingdom Metazoa; phylum Arthropoda; class Malacostraca; order Decapoda; family Palinuridae; genus Panulirus; species Panulirus ornatus. The sequence continues at coordinate 18,095,008 of NC_092291.1, forward strand.
CTTTTAGTATGAAAGGTACATAAGAGAGCCCCAAAAATGGTTGTGAAATTGAATCTGACTGTGGATGGCACCAGCCTTGAAGGGCTACAGGAGGGAGCTAAGCACATTGTACGACATGTTCAACCTGAGTGGAATGAGGCTGATCTTCAATTTAAGGTAAAGATAGAGTAATGGTGATATGTATATTTATTAATCCATTTTTGTGACTATTAGAATAATGGAAGTAAAATTAGAAACTACATTAGCTAACTCAGATTTTTTTTACTGGAAATGGCAAAGTTTAGTTTAGCTTTGCATAACTCTGGATATTGAGTTGTTTTCTTCTTGAATCCATGTGTAGTATTTAGAGAGTACAGAAACACTTGCAGAGTATGATTTGGAGCATTATATCTTATTGAATGAGAATTGTAGTGAGGTTTATCATGAAAAACGTTGGGTTAAATAGTGTAAAAGTTCAAACACTTGTAAGAATCAAATAACTAATGGAAATTCATCTAACCTCTCTTTATAGCTGAAATATGGAGTACAAATTTTTCTTTTTTTTAAATTTTTCATACTCATTTGTTGTTTTCTGCATAATAAGGTAGTGTAGGAGCAGATAAAGAACAGCCTCTCCCTATCATGTATATTGCAGCAAACCCACAGCCTTGTTTTCTACAGCAAAAACCACAGACCTCACCTTAGTTATCTTTACTCTTTCAAGTGCCCAGCACATGGGCATATAACCCTGAGTCAGCATGGCTCAGCTCAGGATTGGACCCACATAGATGTGAATCCTGGACGTGGCAATCAGCCTGTCTAACCCAGGTGTTCATCCTCCCCTTTGCAGTGGTCAATAAATGGATATGTAGCTTAGGCTGGGATTTTATTACTAGTTGTAAGTTATGAGGAGAGAGTTGTACACTTGTGTCACACTATCTCTTAACTTTGTATATATGTACCATTTCACTGACTCCTGTGTATATATGGACACACTAGCCTATGCCAGGTGTGTTTATATGTGTGCATACATATGTAGGAGTAAAGAATACATAAGGAATAAAGAAGACATGATACATATGTACTGTACAAGGTTGAGAGACAAGGCAAGAGGAATGTAAAACTCTCTCCCTGTAACACACACAGTAATTTTAGTAATTACAAATAGTAATCAGTTTGCTCTGTCCCATGTGTGCCTTACACCCTCCTGCATCTTTCACTTCATCCCTCCACCTCTCTCTCTCTCTCTCTCGTTCTGACATGTATACCATTTTAGTCACCCTATATACCTTTTTCTTTTAGTCTTCCTGTCCTCACTCATCCTATATATAATGTTCAAACTCATATAGCACTCCCTCTTCAATTTTCACTTAGGTACTCTCTTAACCTATCATTTCTTATTCAGTCACTGCTCTTCTTACCACATATTGTCATCACACATTTAATTTATAGATTCACTCTCCTTCCTACTTTTTTTCTAAGTTTAGGGTTTATGCCTTGCATTCATACAACACCTTTGGGACTGCTTTACAATCAGTTCCCATCTTTGCTTTCAGAGACATTGACCCTTCTTAACACACACTCTTCAAAGCACCCCATATCATATCCCCCTCATCAAATCTTTGGCTTAAGATTTTTTTTTCCATGTTAGAGGCTTCACACAAAGGATTGATCTCTCCTTGTTTGGAGTACTGCTCGCTCATCTGGGTGGTTCTAGCTCTGCATCCTTACTTGAGAGAGTTGAGTGGAAAGCAGTTTGATTTGTGAACTCTCCTAGGCTAACTTCATAGTGTGACCTGCTTGCCCTGTGCCACAATTTTGGCTCGCTTACCCTCTTCAGTAGATATTACAATGGTTGTTGCTCCTGAGAGTTGGCTGCTTGTGTTCTCCCACCACTAGCTAAACCATGCAACATTTGGCGAGCTGCTGCATCACAGTTATTACTGCGTGGCTGATGATAACTCGAGGATGGGCTGTCTTGATAACTGTTTCCTTACACCACAGAGCTTTGGAACTCTCAACCCCCTCATGTTTTTCCCAGTAACTATAACCTAGCACATTTTAAAGGCAGGGTTTTCACTTCTGAAAATTTTTAATACTTTTCCTTGTCTCTTCTATTTCCCTTTTACTAATTTGTCTATATTTCAAATAAGGCCCAACCTTGGTGAGGACTTTTGTCCATGGCTGAAACCTCCAATGTAGAAAAAAAGTTATGGACGAGAATCCACATTGAGGGTGGAGCTTAATTGAAGTATAGAGAGGTTAATGAAAGGGAAAAAAGAGACAGGGAAAGCATTTATGAATTTTGGAATAAGTGATAAACCTGACTAGTGAACCATGTCAGGTCATTGTTATTGGAAGAAAATATGAGAGAATGGAGAGTTCCAAAGCTTAGAGGTGTAAGAAAAGAAACAGCTATAAAAATGGCTAACCCCTGAGTTTCCCATCATAGGCAGAGTTCCATGAATATCTATATATTTGCTCTTCTTTTCCTGTGCCTATTTCCTTTTCAGACACCATTTCTTGATTCTTTGTAGAAATAGGCCTCAGGCACAGTCAACACCAGTCAGTGAATGAATGAAATTAAATGTGGGTAGGAGGTTGCCATGTGCCACTTCACTTCCACATTGTGATGTCATAGGGTTGGATGGATTGCTCTGTGGTTGTTGAGTCATGGAATTAGCATGTTCTGGCTTCAGTGTTTAATGATCCTCATTGATACACCTCGTTTCGGGAATAAAACTGAATTTTGACCTCCTTCTTTAAGCAAGTGCTTTGTCAGATGCTCATATGACTTTGCTTATGTTAGAGAAATAGCTTTTCATCCTTCAGAGCCTACAGTTATCAACCAGACAGATGAATAGTTTAGTTGATTGATATGTTAACTGTAATATATTATGTTTGATTTGCATACTTGCATCCTCCTGCTGTTCTGCTGTGTGTTTGATTTAATGTCTGTCAGTGATGAAAACTTACCACGTTACTACTCATTAAATTTTTTTCATAGCCCAGTAAATTTTATGCCTACAGCTGTACAGTGAAGGGATTACAAATCAGCTAATTGGTGTATGGTCAGATGACAAGGACAAGCAGCTTCTTGTGAGAGTCTATGGTTCTATGACGGAAAAGTTTATTGACAGAGACAAGGAGAGAAGAAATATTGAGGTAAGAGTGAAATAATGCATTGCATGATGTATTTGCCAAATATACTTCTCAGGCTTTGTGACAGATATTGTTATATTGTGCTGGAACTGTTGTGACTAAAGGGTAAGTTTTGTTGCACCCTCTGTGTGCCATGTGAGGCACCTTTATCATTATTCTTTTCTCATTTACTTCCTATACTTTTGCAGTTTCCCTCTTCTCTCAACTTTTCCTTCTGTCAATTTTTCAGATTTTACACAAGGCTGGGTGTGGTCCACAGTTATATGCAACCTTTGATAATGGATTGAGCTATGGGTTTACTAAGGGTGTTCCCCTCTCTACAGACCTTAATTATGAGGAACGTGTTTGGAAAGCTGTCTCACGAGAGATGGCTATTTATCATAAGATTGAGGTAAAGTTTGAGATGATGTATAATATAACTTTAATGATAAGCTGATTTTTAGTGACATTTATATTTGTAAGAGTTTTGATAGTCATATTTTTAAAACTATTTAAGGACTTCTGTTTCACTGTAGCCCACTATGCCTTGTTGGTTGCTGAGGTGGCAGTGTGGGTGAAGTTTTCTGCCACAATTATTTACCCTCCAGCCATGCCAGTAACTACACATTCTTGTGAGTTTTTCATAAAGGAAATTGAACAGCTTTTAGATTTAGAGGATCAAGATGGAAGATAATCTGGTTAACATGAGGATGATGATCTGTTGCCAGATTGTGTGGAGAGTGATTTTATGAACATGACACCTATAGCACTGAAAGCTGAACAAGATGAGGTAGTGAAAGGTGTTTCGAAGCACAAATGAAGGCAGTATTGCAAGCAACTGTCTGACCTTTTCAACAATGCATCCAGCTGGTGTAGCTGGTACATTTACAGATTTTTATAATTTTGCTGTTATGAAAAAGGTATTGGAGAATCACACTAATTATAACAAATTATAATTTATTACATTATATAAGACTACTACATTCATTCTAGGTGAAGTAAACAGTTAGATATGCATTTCACACTTTTATTGCATTGTGCTGAAACAACACAAATCTACACTTCCACATTGTGATTGTAGTGGACCAGCTGTACTTTTGAAGTAGTTTCTCTTATTGTTAAATGAATACCTTTGAAATGTTAAGGCTAACCAGGTTTTCCATACAACCTGAAAGCTGTGAACCTCACAGGGTGAAAAGGAAACCAAACTTAAGTATTAGGGGGTAAGTGTAAAATTTTACTTTATGAAATGATATTGTGTGGGGATGATGATAGTATTATGGTGGGATTCCTGTAAAATAGTTTTTTCAGCTTTTAGTTAAATATATTAGGAAGAATAGGCATGACTGAGATTGTGTTTATGTTGTTGATTCATAATTATACTGCAGAGTCGGGAGCATGGTGTGAATGTTTCTCTGAATATGTGCTTTTCTTACACAGGAGGAAGACAAGGAGGATCCCATGCTGTTTCCCAAGTTACGTCATTTTTTAAGCCTCTTGCCAACCAAATTTAAAGACGCTGAGAAGCAGAAAAGGTCAGTATGCCTTTTTTTTATGTGGTACTGAACCATTTTATCTTCAGGGTTGTTTGTGTTCTGTATGGTCCTGCTTGGAAGTTTCATGTTTTCCTTTGATCTAAAGCTTGATAGAACTCAGACTGACTCATGTAGTGAAATACATTGGGTATGTCTTTACAGTATCCCCTCTGATATCTCTCTCTCTCTCTCTCTCTCTCTCTCTCTCTCGTATGTTCACCAACATAACAATCAGAAAGAAAGAGAATTCAAAAGCACATCACAAGCAGAATTTAGGGGATGGAACATATTGACTACCACAAAAGGCTGAAAGAACTGCAGTTATTAGTCTAGAAAGAAGAGAAAGATATATGATTTACACATGGCAAGAAAATGAATGTACTGAAGAAAATGTGTTAAACCTGAAAGGCTTTGAATAGGTCAGGTACAGAGATGCCTCCAAGAATACCATGGAATGTACTGAAAATTATTTATTATTTATATTGATTACACTTGATCACTGTTTCCCACATCAGCAAGGTAGTGCCAGGAAACAGACGAAGAATAACTCATCCTCTTATATCCACACATATACATATAAACACCCCTCTCAGCACATTAATATCCAGAAGTCTCTTTTATGCGCTTATCAATTAACATGTAATCCAATAATGTCCTTTGACCATCTCTCCTACTCACATATGTATATTTATGTGTATATCTCTTTGTAAACCAGGTATTCCCAGTCAACAGTCTTTTTCAGCACACAAATCCACAAGCTCTTCACCATTTCCATTCACAACACTGAATACCCCATGTACACCATGTACTGCCACACTACTCACCTTTACATTTAAATTACCCATCACTAATACCTGGTCTCATGGATCAAGCTGCCGACACACTCACTCAGCTGCTCCCAAAACACTTGCCTCTCATGATCTTTCTTTTCATGGCCACTCTCAGTTTTACCCACATCAATCTAGAATTTACTTTCTTGCATTCTGTCACACAGTCCCACAACTGCTTCACCAGTAGTGCCGCTCATTCCTTAGCTCTAGTCCTCTCACCAACCCTTGACTTTACTCCCAAGACATTTCCAAACTATTCTTTCCTTGTACCCTTGAGCTTCATTTCACTCAGAGCCAGAACATCCACGTTTCTTTCCTCAAACATACTACTTATTCCTCCTTTCTTCTCATCATGGTTACATCCACACACAACCAGACACCCCAATCTGAGCCTTCGAGGAGGATGAGAACTCCCTGCTTGACTCCTGTTTCCCCGCTTAGAAATAAATACAGTGAGGGGAGGGTTTATAGCCTCCCGCTCCCACCCCCTTTAGTCACCTTCTATAACATGCAGGGAATACATGGGAAGTATTCATTCTCCCCTCTCCCCAGATGAAAAAAATATGAAAGCCCAACTAGGAAGCTAGATCGATTATTCATTGTACTGCCAGGAGAATTAAGAAACTTGCATGTAACAACTACAGAAACATGTAGGTGAAATCAGTTCCAGATTAAGCAAGAATTGATAATTAAGTAATGCAGACATTATCTGAGAAGATTAGTCTCATACATCAAGAAAGATGTGCAAAGAATGCCATTTTGGATAAATCTCATTATAGGTTTCTGTCTCACACACACCAGTGAAAAAGTCAAATATATTGGAATTCAGAAGCTAGAATGATTATTCAGTACACTTCCAGAAATAAGAAACATTCCTAAAACAACTACAGAAACTTTTGATAGAAAACTTGACACATGGTAGAAATCAGGTCCCAAATGAACGAGAGTTGATAATCATGTAATACAGGTGGCAGCTGAGAAGAGTTCTTTACATCAAGTAAGATGTGTGGTGAGTGCTTTGTACTAGCCCAGCCATTGTTGCTAAATTTCGTCGTAGGTACTCGCAGGTAGGTAGGTAAATAAGAGAAGGAACATGGTTGGTATTATTAAGTAGCACCATCCCAGAGGCTGTTACAGTTAACTGTATATAGGTGTAAGTAAGCCTTAGTAATATTTCAAATGCTTGGCCAAGGTTATAAGTATTTTATGAATATGGTTCAATAAAGCATATGTTCTGGTATTTTCAGGTAGACATATATGGAGTGTGAATTCCAGTTTGATCATTAGAATCATAGCATTACCTTTTCCATCTGTCAGCTTCTGGTGAGAGATTTTCCATCTGTTTGTTTTTAGGGTTTTGTGACTTTTGTAATCGCATTAAGGAGAGACATTTTTGGTTCCGGAAACTTAAGCTGTGTAATTTCCCTCAGCCAGTTTCTCAAGTTTGTAGGCTTTCTCATTCTGGGCTCAGGACCCTGGGACCAAGCAGTGAATATCAGAATTTACATGCATAGATTTGCTGAACTCTGTGGCAATATGAGTTACAGTGTAATAAATGACCATTTCCTATCTAGACATAGAATCAGTCAATCTGGGAATGTTTTTCATATTTCTGAAATTCAAATGCTCACTATTTAGTATTCTAGCATTTTTTACAATAAATATCAGCATAGCAGTATTACTATTGCCACATACATGATTGCCTTAAGAAATCAATCCATTTGCTTGGAATTAGCTGGACCTCCTTGGGATAAATTTTCCAGGTCTTTCTTCTTGGAGAGACCTCCTAGCCCCATTGCAACTGAAGGAGCTACATTAAGAATTTTTTCAGTGATAGTGCTTAAATTGCTAGTCTTGGAAACTGATAGCCCATATGGCTGAGAGAAGAGTTAGGGAGACATACACAGTATCCAGAGAAAAACATTTAACATTTTTCAATGATTGATTTATGTTAAGATCAAGTTTAAACATAGATTTTTTTGAGAGACAGAATGAATTTCAGAATACTGCTGTATTGATTACTTCTTGGGAGAATGTCAAACCTTATGCACAGTTGAATATGAGTTCTTTGAACTCATCTTAGTCTGTTGGGGAATCTTTCTGGTTATCCAGAAAGCCTGAAAACACTCTTGACTAGGAATATCTTGTTGTGAATTAAGTTTGGTTTTGTTGGCTTAGCTTTGCTTTTTTTGTTAGAACCCACGATGTCAGAAAGGAGTTTCCACTGGCCTTTCTGAAGAACCTTTCCAGTGATGGGTTTAACAAGAGGTCTTTGGCATTTGCCAATATTTGTAAAATGATACCTTACCATAGACATCCAGAATCAGTCTTGCATGGTACAGGGCTTGCCATCTTTAAGACAGATCTAAGTTAATGTGCTACAGAATCTTTAACCTTCCTCCTCTATGTTGATATGCTTTCACAGATAACAAGACAGACTGACTGGGAAGAGAAGTGAGAATTTTTAATATAAAAGAATAATTGCTTCTGTCTGGGCCTATATCCTATGAGCAATTTTCTTATCCTGCCTTACTTTCCCATATTTTAAGAGAACTTTTCTCCTAACCATTGGCAACCACCATCAGGGATATATGTGTGTTTAAATGATTATGAAGCATGATGCATGATGGAAATTGTTGATTGGTGTTGGGACCCAGACCAAGCTGAAGGCTGCAACTACTGATTGGAGGTGAGCAAAGGGTGAGAAACCACACCAGAGGGTAGGAGGGTAAGAGGTTTCTAACCCTTGAGATACTAATCTTACAGCTTACAGAACACTTACTCAGAGAGAAATGGCTTTTTGTCCATCAAAATTCGCCTTTTTATCCTTACATTAGTCTCATGTACCATTCATTATGTACCTGTCTGATTTTTATAACAGGATTTTTTCCTTTCAGAATAGATGAATGTGGATATAGTAAAGTCCTGCTAAGCCAGGAAACAGATGAAATGGAGTCATATGTGACTTGTCTAAATTGCCCAGTAGTCTTTTCTCATAATGACATCCTTTTGGGTAATATTATTTGGAATGAGACGACCCAAAAAGTTAATTTCATAGACTATGAGTATGGAGGGACTAATTATCAGCCATATGATATTGCCAACCACTTCAATGAATTTGCTGGTAGGTTGATAAAGTTCTGTAACTTTTGTAATCTATTTTAACACTACTGATAATATTTTTTCCTTCCACATTTCTATGCAAGGATTCAGTCACCCTCCTTTAGACAGCTGTCTCCATTTTCCTTTTTATCAACATTATTTGTGTATTTTTTCATTGAACAAGTATTTCATCTTAATTCATTCCTTTAAAAACTGTATTTATAGTTATATGTGAAAGTAATTTGTGATTTTATCTTCTTGTAGCATTACAAACAGGAGAGATAGATCATTATTTTTTTTAAGTAATCAAGAAACAAACTTTTGTAACAGTAGAATAGTCAGCTGTAAACCTAAGAATTTTCTCATATAGGTGTGGATGATGTAGACTACAGTCGGTACCCAGGTGCAGACTTTCAGCGACGATGGCTTCGGAATTATCACTCACATTACCAAGGAATACCAGCAGAACAAGTCAAAGATGATGAAGTGGAAGCTTGGTATATCTGGGTCAACAAGTTTGCACTGTGCTCACACCTGTTTTGGGGTGCATGGGCAATGGTACAGGCACACTACTCCTCCATAGACTTCGATTATCTTGGGTAAGTGCTAAATAGTTATTCCACAGTGTCAAGAACTGAATATATAGAAAAGTAATACTAATGAGATGATACTATATCCATTGCTCTTTGTATTTTATTCCTTGGTCCTACAGAGAATCCAAGTAACAGTTAGTGATGTGAGGCAGGATCATTGATTGAATAAAAGTTAAAGATTACTATAAACTATGGCTTATTAGTTGATTTTTGGAGCTTAAATTTTTGTTTCCATAATTAGGGATATTGCCTTATAGGACAGGTATGAAATGGCAAATGCTACAGTAAGGTTGTGGCACCTTGAACCATGTGTCTGAATCACTCGGGTCACTGGGCTGTAACTTAGGTATTTAACACTACCAAGTACAATACTAATAGAATACCTAGCTACCTGTAGCTTTTGTTGATAAATTCCTAAGAAATATACCACATGCTTGTGGGATGCTGCCATGGAGAAAATAGTTTTGTTCTCAAAACATCCATTTTAATTTTCATGGCAGGTATGGTATAACTAGAATTGATGAGTATTTCAAAAGAAAGGAAGAATTCCTGAACCTCAAACCTAATCTTCAGTAATCATAACATGGTCATCCTCCCTCAAGCTGTTTAACAACAAATAAAGAAGATATGCTCATGTCATCCATCAGTGCCCCTGGTAAGCATTATTGAATGTGATTTGTAGGTGCTACAAATGTGATAAGTGGCATTTCGTATATTTGTCAGGAATAAAAGTATGCTGTGTACGTTATGTACATGTTAAATGATAATTCATGGACAAAGTCTGCTTGGTCACTGTGATGGTAAAAAGCAAAATGGCAGACTTTTAGATACATTAAAATTTTGCAGAACTATTCAGATTTTGTATTATGAATATATTGTAAATAGGAAAACTGTTATAGTTAGTTACCTTGTATAACACAAGTAATCCCTATACGGTATTCATCAAGTTTACTTAGAATAAAACTGAATTGCCACTTAAAGGTAAGGACTAGGTACTAATGTGATCCCATAGAAGGCATTAACATGAGCAGAAAATATGCTGGTAGTCATTCATAATTTTCTTATGCTTTGATATTCCATTCTGACCCAGGATTTGCTGTTACTTTGTATTTTTTTTTTACTTTAAAAGTTCATTTTCCAAGGCAAGCTGGTTACAGTGAACTGCAAACTAAAGGTTTGCCAGGGAAGTTGTTTCAGTATTTGATAATATTGTTTAGTTTATGATTGAAACTTTAGCTAATTTTGAATTGTTACTAATCTCAAGTGTAGAGGACATTTGGATAAAGAAAAAACTAACTACATTCCATAATTCACACAACTTATTCTTCCCAAGTACATTTTCCTGCAGTGAGCGCTATGCACTAGCCCTGCCTTTTGATAAAATGGTAAGGGCAATAGATATTTGTAGTACGTAGGAAAATTAGACAGAAGTGTCAGGTAGAGGTAACGTTTAGGTGTGAGCATTAGGTGCATTACATGACAGCTAGAGAATGGATGTGAGCAGATGCAGCCATTCTTCATTAGTTCCTGGTGCTACCTTGCTTTTGGAGGAAATGGTGACCAGGTTTGAAAGATGAAAAAGTAATATATTGGAACATCAGATAGAAGAAGTCAGTAGGAACATTAGGTAGAAGCCTCTGGAAACACTGTACTAGAGTTGCCCTCTGCCAATGGCCTGCTAAGGGTTGGGCACTAAAAGGCTAAGAAGTGCAGTGCTGGAGTTCACTAGATAGATAGATAGATAGGAAGTAACTATATATTTTATTATAAGTTTGATGGTTAAACCAGCATACAATTCTAAAATCAAAGGTTTCCAGTATTCCTGTAGCATCTTTGAAATTAGGTGTATATAAAGATTTTACTTGCAGCTCTATATTTCAGTTTGTAGTAGAAAATGGCATCATACATGAATGGAAAATGTATAATATGACTGAAAATATTTTTGTTTGGTAACAGTACTTTTAAGAAAACTTTTTATCAGTGATATTAACATTATTAAAGTTAGCAAGTGTGAAGTATGAAACATGTTTCTGTATATGGGTGTAAGAAGGGATGTTTTTGAGGTTATAACTCGAGTGTAATAGTTAACCAAAACCTCACGATTTCCCTTTTATAATGTTAAAAGAGCTTAACAACTTAATCAGTTTTAAATTTCTTAAACCATTAGTATATGATCATTTTAAATAACTTCGTATTTTTTTTTTTAAGTTTTTCAACCATTGTATAAGTATGAAACATGTTTCTGTGTATGGGTATAAGAAAGGATATTTTTGAGGTTATAACTCGAGTATAATAGTTACCCCAAAACCTCATGATTTTCCTGTTTTATTATGCTAAAAGAGCTTAACAGCCTAATCAGTTTTGAATAACTTGTCCATCTTTTATTTTTTTTTAATAAAATCTTTCAACCGTTGTATGTGATTGACCTATTGAGTATTATGACAACTGAATTATACGAGTATGATTAGTTGACTCCTCAGTACAGTGACTCAGCTAGTCCCCACAAACCTTTCCATGGTTTCCTCCAGCCTCTTCACACACCTTTGGTTCCAGCCATTGACAGCATGTTGTCCTCTTTTCCAATTCACTCTATCCCATGCATACCTTTCACCCTCCTGCATTTTCAGGCCCTTGTCTCCCCAAATCTTTTTCATTGCATCCCACCATGTCCAATTTTGTCTACTGCCTGTCCCCTCCATGTCTGACATTTTTCGTACTTGTTTGCTGTTTTCTGTGTTTGAGGTAGTGCTAGGAACAAAAAAGGGCTGAATGCGTTTTCCCTTACCCACTTCACATGCTGTCAACAGACTAAACCAGGGCATGTCACCACTTGCATATCACATCATTCCAAGGTGGGATGTCAATCTTTTGTGTTTCTTAATGGCTAGGGTTGGGAACCCAAGTTTTCTGTGGCCTTATTTACACACATTCTTTCTCTAGCTGTTATACAGTATGCCAAAACCAAGGCCCATGATTTACAATGAAGCCCCACTTTGTTTACATTCACTCAACCTTTCACACACACTCTTACCAGGTCCTAGAGTTTCTTTGGACCTTGGTTATTAATTATTATTCCCCACAATAAATATTGTTAGAAGCAGTGAAAAGTTTTTATCGAGGATGTAAGGCATGTGTACGTGTAGGAAGAGAGGAAAGGGATTGGTTCTCAGTGAATGTAGGTTTGCGGCAGGGGTGTGTGATGTCTCCATGGTTGTTTAATTTGTTTATGGATGGGGTTGTTAGGGAGGTAAATGCAAGAGTTTTGGAAAGAGGGGCAAGTATGAAGTCTGTTGGGGATGAGAGAGCTTGGGAAGTGAGTCAGTTGTTGTTCGCTGATGATACAGCGCTGGTGGCTGATTCATGTGAGAAACTGCAGAAGCTGGTGACTGAGTTTGGTAAAGTTTGTGGAAGAAGAAAGTTAAGAGTAAATGTAAATAAGAGCAAGGTTATTAGGTACAGTATGGTTGAGGGTCAAGTCAATTGGGAGGTGAGTTTGAATGGTGAAAAACTGGAGGAAGTGAAGTGTTTTAGATATCTGGGAGTGGATCTGGCAGCGGATGGAACCATGGAAGCGGAAGTGGATCATAGGGTGGGGGAGGGGGCGAAAATTCTGGGGGCCTTGAAGAATGTGTGGAAGTCGAGAACATTATCTCGGAAAGCAAAAATGGGTATGTTTGAAGAAATAGTGGTTCCAACAATGTTGTATGGTTGCGAGGCGTGGGCTATGGATAGAGTTGTGCGCAGGAGGATGGATGTGCTGGAAATGAGATGTTTGAGGACAATGTGTGGTGTGAGGTGGTTTGATCGAGTGAGTAACGTAAGGGTAAGAGAGATGTGTGGAAATAAAAAGAGCGTGGTTGAGAGAGCAGAAGAGGGTGTTTTGAAGTGGTTTGGGCACATGGAGAGAATGAGTGAGGAAAGATTGACCAAGAGAATATATGTGTCGGAGGTGGAGGGAACGAGGAGAAGAGGGAGACCAAATTGGAGGTGGAAAGATGGAGTGAAAAAGATTTTGTGTGATTGGGGCCTGATCATGCAGGAGGGTGAAAGGAGGGCAAGGAATAGAGTGAATTGGAGCGATGTGGTATACCGGGGTTGACGTGCTGTCAGTGGATTGAATCAAGGCATGTGAAGCATCTGGGGTAAACCATGGAAAGCTGTGTAGGTATGTATATTTGCGTGTGTGGACGTATGTATATACATGTGTATGGGGGGGGGTTGGGCCATTTCTTTCGTCTGTTTCCTTGCGCTACCTCGCAAACGCGGGAGACAGCGACAAAGTATAATAATAAATATTTATTATTTTTTATTATACTTTGTCGCTGTCTTCCGCGTTTGCGAGGTAGCGCAAGGAAACAGACGAAAGAAATGGCCCAACCCCCCCATACACATGTATATACATACGTCCACACACGCAAATATACAAACCTACACAGCTTTCCATGGTTTACCCCAGACGCTTCACATGCCTTGATTCAATCCACTGACAGCACGTCAACCCCGGTATACCACATCGCTCCAATTCACTCTATTCCTTGCCCTCCTTTCACCCTCCTGCATGTTCAGGCCCCGATCACACAAAATCTTTTTCACTCCATCTTTCCACCTCCAATTTGGTCTCCCTCTTCTCCTCGTTCCCTCCACCTCCGACACATATATCCTCTTGGTCAATCTTTCCTCACTCATCCTCTCCATGTGCCCAAACCTCTTCAAAACACCCTCTTCTGCTCTCTCAACCACGCTCTTTTTATTTCCACACATCTCTCTTACCCTTACGTTACTCACTCGATCAAACTACCTCACACCACACATTGTCCTCAAACATCTCATTTCCAGCACATCCATCCTCCTGCGCACAACTCTATCCATAGCCCACGCCTCGCAACCATACAACATTGCTGGAACCACTATTCCTTCAAACATACCCATTTTTGCTTTCCGAGATAATGTTCTCGACTTCCACACATTCTTCAAGGCCCCCAGAATTTTCGCCCCCTCCCCCACCCTATGATCCACTTCCGCTTCCATGGTTCCATCCGCTGCCAGATCCACTCCCAGATATCTAAAACACTTCACTTCCTCCAGTTTTTCTCCATTCAAACTCACCTCCCAGTTGACTTGACCCTCAACCCTACTGTACCTAACAACCTTGCTCTTATTCACATTTACTCTTAACTTTCTTCTTCCACACACTTTACCAAACTCAGTCACCAGCTTCTGCAGTTTCTCACATGAATCAGCCACCAGCGCTGTATCATCAGCGAACAACAACTGACTCACTTCCCAAGCTCTCTCATCCCCAACAGACTTCATACTTGCCCCTCTTTCCAAAACTCTTGCATTTACCTCCCTAACAACCCCATCCATAAACAAATTAAACAACCATGGAGACATCACACACCCCTGCCGCAAACCTACATTCACTGAGAACCAATCCCTTTCCTCTCTTCCTACATGTACACATGCCTTACATCCTCGATAAAAACTTTTCACTGCTTCTAACAACTTTCCTCCCACACCATATATTCTTAATACCTTCCACAGAGCATCTCTATCAACTCTATCATATGCCTTCTCCAGATCCATAAATGCTACATACAATAAATATAATAAAATATAATATAAAATAAAAAATAAAAAATAATAATAAATATGCACATCATCCAGCACATGTAAACATGATAATTTATGTATGTATGTATAAGTACATTTAAATACAATAAAAATTTACCTTGTGATGGTTAAATAATATTTTGGGTACAATAATTACAAATTAAATGTTTTTTGCTTTTCCTTTATTAGCCATAAGATAAAAACCACATTGGTAGACATTCACAACTGCACAACTTGTTCACAGACATGAGGCGTTAGTGTTTATTTTATTGGTACTAGCATCAATCTATCATCTTGCCTACACTGTACTGATACATTTGATACCTGATCACAATGATAAAATGTTAAGGGAATACCTATTAGCAGGAAACAGCAGCAGGTAAAAGTTTATCAGGTGACAAATTACATGATGTGGAAATATCCATTAACTATTCATGTCTTTGGTCTCTAAGGGGTAAGAGAAAAATTATAAGAGTAATGCTATAGGAACGTACATATAACAAACCTTTTAAAAGTTGTGGAGAGGAATTATAATCAGACACCCGAAGTGTGATTAATAAAGCAATTACATTTACATGCTTGAAAATATTGGTCTACATACCAGAAGCATAAAACTGTGAGCAAAAATGGCCATCTGCAGTAGGAGCAGAATTGTTCTATGACAAACTTGGGGTTTTCATTACATAGGAATAATAAATTTTTGTAGAAGACATATATCCACATTATTTCTGAAAAAAGGTATCAAAAGTCAAAATAAAACGTTTTAGCAATGAGAATAGTTTCAATAATGATCCTACCAGGTCTGCATTTCAATACTATCAGAGTCAAGAGGGTCAATGTGTAAGTTTGGAATGCCATGTGAGTTAAGCATGGAATGCCTTGGAATGTCTACTACCTACAAGGGAATGGGAGCCTAAGAGATCATTAGTAAACTTGCAACAAACATGCATACAAATTGCAGGTTAACTGCAGTCAGAAGCAGGTAGGTTAGGAAGAAAGAGGGTACTTGGACTACAGTTTTTGTAACCATTTACAAGTGTTGCATTAATAAAGAGAACACTGATTATCCTGGAAGCCTTTATCATTTGGCTTGAAGCAAAAGCATCAATAGGTGAGAATGGCCAAGTTCGCCCACATTTACAAATATAAATTGCAAAGTCACTCATCACATCACAGTAAAAATTGCTGGAAAATATCACAAACCCAACAGAAAAAAAAATGTAAACCTGGCTGACTTTTATTATTACAACCAATTTAAGTGTAAATGCTGCAAGACACTATGCAAGGATTCTGAGACTATAATCACTTTAATGATGTGCCCACAGTACAGCATGAAGGACAATTTAAACATTTTGAGACAAGTACTCATTCATGTTTGATTGAGGACTAATGTCTGCTAAATCTCAAATTTCTGTAAACAATCACAAGCTTTTAGAATGAGGAACACACAGGGTATATTTGAAAATATCAGCATTGCTCTATATAGCCAAAAAGTAGGGAATTTGTGATTAATTTGGATACAGACTTAAGATGACATTTTTCGATTATAATCATAAAATACATCTATTGTGCACTGTATTATAGTTTAGATGAAAAGGTTAAAAACCATTCAATTGTAATTTCAAGTTACTTCAAGTTTACAATGCATAACAAATGGTGAATAAGGAAGATGACTAACGTTTTAAATGTAAAATGAGTAATTTAGGTATGCAGCAAGTTTCCCTGCATGCTCTAATATAAAAGGAAATTACCAAGGCCCTTGGGTACTGAGAACATTATCAATAGTGTAGCAAAGAAATCTACAATACCCCCATTCAGTATTTGCTTACACACACAAATGTATGTGTTCATATTATATATATATATATATTTATGTATAATATGCATATTCATGAAAATTAAGTGAATTTAGGTGAAATACAAAATGCACATTTGTACTACAAGGCAGGTTAGTGCGGACAGGGCCCATATGTCACCTTACCCAATATATAATTTGAAACATTGCCTCTGTAAATGATAACCCATTTTCTGAAAAAGTCTATGGGAAATTCTTAATAAATGTTTCCTGAGAAGAACCACTAAAACCAAAGGCTCACCTTTAAAAAAATATATATGAACATGGTAATTACTGTACTATATACTGAAAAACTCTGTATACAGGGTTAATACCATTAATGCTAACCAGAATTCTTTTTCACCACATGAAGGCTCAAACACACAACAGTTCATTAACATTAAGAAATCCCTTCTGGAGAATACAGTATATTAACTCTGTATTTTCTGTAACATGTTCAAGGTGTCATAAAGAATTCTGCCCCTGTTCCTTGGAGGAGCCACATGAAGGCAGGTAACATAGGGCCCATGGTCATGTGTGTGTGGCGGCATCTATGCCAGTGAATAGTAATGAAGGAGGGAACAACCTCACTATAAAAAAAATTATCCCTATGTGTATGCAATAAAATGAGTTTAGAAGTTAATGGTTACTGGAAGCAAGAATATAATCATATAGATATGCTAAGAATGAACCTGTTCATACAGAATTTTTTTTTAATGTTAATTTGGGGTCAACAGGTGAATGCAGAGGGAATTATATATTACATCTACATAAATAGAAAAAGCCAATGCAACAAACTGATTAAATAAGTTGTCTAAAACTTTCCAGCCACATGGACACAATACTGAACACAAGCAAGGCTAACAGCAGCTGGCCGCCACATCACACTGACCACACCACAACTTCTAGGAATTGACCCAAAGATAGCACACAAGCAGAGCAGGGGTCACAAAAGAGTTGCTACAGGTGAGCTGCAGGACAAGCAGTTTTTACCCACAACTTGGAACACATATGCATAGCTACATCTTGATATGTCCCTTTACTGATCAAAATATAGATCTGCATAAAAGTTTGTTTTACACTATAGCATGTCACTGCTACCTGCTTGTAATTTGTGGCCCCAGCTTCCACACCTCTGTTAGCAGCAATATCTTCAGCTAAATATAGTGCAAATTTTTCTTGTGTATACAGTTCCCATTTCAACACAACTACAACTTTTGGTACAAAGCATTGTCAGTTACAGCACATCAACTACCAATTACAGTACTGCTGCTGACAGAATATTAGGTGTTCAATCACACAAGGTTTGTTTTCCACAACAGGATGTGATGGCACTCTGATGTTAATCATTTGGTATTTTTGCCATCCTTAGTTTCGTATGTCTAAAGACCACCAAATTTCATCATCATGCCACAAACTGTTATGGAAAACATGATCACGGTTTGCATGGGATTACTAAACTTGTTGTAAAACTTTTAACCTGGTCGTTAGTTCTGACACTATCAAGAACTATGTCCAACTTATGAATATTGTGCTTAGCATGTTTAAGGCTGAGGTAGTATATATAGTAGAATACCGTGAGCTTTGAACATCAAGCCATAATACTTTATACACACAATGGCATCCCAGATATGCCTAATAGGGGAAATCAACACTGATCTTGTGAAGCAAGAGGCGAACAGCAAACCCAAGACACTGTGGAATGGTTAAATAAGAAAGTGACATAACTAAGAAAATGAATGAACTTATAACCTGTAAAACCTTTCATGAAAGAGCTTTACACAAAGAATGAAAAAACTTCTTCACCTATTAGGCAAGGTAGGGAGCACCACACATGATAAGAATTAAAAGTAAAAATCTAGAAACCCTCCAGTGGTGATAAAAAACTACAATAAAGATATTTTTCTCATCAGGCTAAAAACTAGAGATGTATTGCTTTCTATCACTTAAAAGATGAAGAGAGGAAATGTGGAAGTATTTGGCAAAGTCCGGTTTACCCTACAGAAAAGGAAAACAGTACCTAACTACAGAGGGCCACAACAGGATAAATGAGCCATTTAGTATAGTGCCTAAGAAATACATGTATAAAAGGCCAGCTTGACAGTAAAAAGGGAGAACTACACATGAGCAGCTCAAGGCATCTACAGTTCAAGCCAATACACATACGATATGAAGGACATGTCAAGTTTATCTTCAGATTCGGGCTGAAGCTGAATCTCCCAAACATGGAGCCCTTCCAACAAAGTGCAAAATCTTTCCCAAGCAATATATCAGGGTTACCTTTCTACAGTAGATTAGCAAACCTCCACAATTAGACACCAACAACAAATATATATCCACTCCTAAACAGTCCTTCAGATGATAAAAGGATCCTATGCAAGTATCTTGGGAGGGGGAAAAAATAAGAAAATCCTCTCACTGTAATGTAATGTAAGCCCTGTCAGAGCATCACTTCAATACTAAAATCACAAATACATAACCTGCATTGGATCCAATAATAACCTGAGCCCTAACACTTTCATGAATTGAGGGAATATCATGCAACAGGAAGCAAGCTCTACACCTGGGCCAAAAATGACTGACTCTAAACACAGCAAGGAGGGGCACCAACATTGAGAGTTGCAGCATCCTCTCACATGAAAGACAGCTTATGCAGGTATACTGGATTATTTTTGTCCCTCAAATGAAAGACAAGTAATGCTCGTGTTAAAGTTAAATATACATATATATTACATTAATTGTGGTTGGCAAATCTCCCTCACTGACCTGCAGATTTTATCACACTACATTCGATGCTTCAAAAGTAATAAATTTCTGCACTTGAAACCTGCCAGGACATGTCCATTCATTCTTTCCTGATAATAGTACATGATGGTACAAGCACCATTTAAATTCAAACATGTGAGAGATGCTGCTAATTACACTAAATAATGAGGCACATGGTTGTACAAAACACACTGAGTGAACCTACAAATATGCTGGAGACGGCCTTACATGCCACACTCATCCATCACCTTTGAAAAATAACTTAACCATGCTACCACCAGAAGCAGCACATCACATATTAAACACAGCAGCCTAAAAAATTACATAATCACCAACTTAAGGGGCTTTCGTGCAGGAAAGCTTTTTTTATTGTCTCTTTTAACATCATTAAGCAGTTAATACTGTGCATTCATATGATGAATAGCATAAATTGCTCTGCTATACATTAATATGATGAATAGCATAAATTGCTCAAAATTTGTAAGACATGCAGCTTTCCATGCACTGTGTTCAAGAGCCGTCTGGCCAGCATAGTTCACTGTGTGAGGTGGAAGCATTTGTGGTGAATACGAGGAAGGCAGTGGAACGTGGAAACGGAGTGTGGAATCGTGATAGAAAATGGATGCTTAAACATGGATTATCACAAATATGACTGCCTTAATACAGTATCTCATCTCTTCATATATAAAACATGGATTTTTTTTTCTGCTGTGAAACACCTTGGATATGTAACTACATAACCTCCCCAAACTAGAGTATGTAAACAAAGGTTAAGCAATGGAAGGTCTGTATTTCAAGTACTGAGGCTGTGAGATGGGCGTTTTTTTTACTTTTTGTCGTTTTGCTAATGTGAGGGATAAACACCAAAGAGGTTGAGAATATTGCAGGTTAAGTGTTGACAGTTCACACTAATTATACACAAAAATGGTTTAATATAGTGGTTAATCAGCATATCAAAGTTATGAAGAATTGTGGTACACACTTTCTAATTGTCTAAGAAGCAAATGGAAAATACTAAGTATTTTAACAAATAACGTAACATTTCAAAAGATGATTTTTTTTTTTAAGCATAGAGCCCCCATTAGCATAAATCATATTCAACCTTTGTATAACCCTTGAAAATACTAGCCCAAAATCCAAAGCTCTAATTGACAGTTACAATTCTAAAAATTTTATTAATATTACTGGTGATGTTTGTCTACTTTGTATTATTTTCATGGAGTTCTATGGGGATGTGGGCAACAATATTATTTCTTAATAAAATATCACCTTATCAACTTAATTCTTTTTCTGTCTGTTACCTGATTAATATGGCCCACCACATAAAGAACTACCATACAGCATATAACTTGTGTGTTTCACGAATATCCTTCTCAAACTACAAGCACAATCTGATCATGACTCATTTGTATTTTTCCCATTTAAAACATATACAGCATGCTTAGGGAGGTACTAAATAGCTCTGGACACATTTGAGAAATTTCAGCCATACTCAAGAGCAATACCCATACTATATGATATACTTCCTTATACAATGCTATCACTACACTCTCAACACACCTCTAAGTTGCTTTAATACTTGTAAATGCTTCTTCTATGTACCTGTACAAACTGGAAACAGCTTTACATTTCATCAGATATGCATATATCATGGTCAGACATGCCCAAGTTTCAGAGACAATAGACTGTGCAATGACCTGGTTCAAATACCATTTACATATTTACTGCACAAACACAATAATTGTGGAAATATAATGGTTTGAATGCCTTGATAGGTAGTCTTGAAAGTACACCGCTAGATTATAAGAAACTCTTGAGTATGAGTGCAATTCCAAGAGATCGTTACTATGCTTACTATGCTACTGGACGTACTGGTCATAACATTATATAATCAACGAACCATCACTAAAATATTCAGCAAAATACTACAGTATTAAGATTATCCACGAAACCATTGAGATTGACGACATAGATGAGTAACAATGTCTGAGCATAAATTTTGAATTTCAAGCTATAAACATCAATACTGAAGATCTAACGCTGAATGAACATGCAGCTGAGTTACAGTGGTGTTCCACAAATACCAAACTGGATAATGACACCAGCACTGCTTGCATCTTTTTTTTTTTTGTTGTTTTTCTTGGAACTGGTTAAGCTTTTGACCACAATATCACACATGATCCTACTTTCTCTGCCAGTAAGAAATAAGCCCCACAATGAGGAATTATTATATACTGCATAGCACAACAATATGGGTCTTTTTTTTAAGTAAACATTATCCATTATGTCCTCATGCACAACACAAATGAGAAAAACTCCCTGGCAATATCTAAGACACCATGGGTCAAAGGACTAATGTTGCAGACACAGCCTCATCACATGAAGGCAAACACAGAAAATGGACAGCTAATAACATAAACTCCTGTGGAGCCCTAGACAAACAAAGCCTTGGACAGAACAACAAGGGAAGGTTCACCATTGTCCTGTGAACAATCAGATATGCACACTGCACATATGCACAGTTAGCTTTGGGAAGTCAACTCAGTAAGACTGGTATGAAAGTGAATGCTGGGTGTCAATTCTTGTTACTGAAAGCACTACTTTGCTTCCTCACACACTTGCAGTTAGCTCAAATCCTCCACCTCAAGCTCCTAGTGCAACACATAAAAAGACCATACACAGAAAAACTTTCTTTGTTGCTCTTTGATATGCAACAACTCTTTTCACATCTTGAACTCCTGGTAGATATAGCCCATACTCCACTAACACCTTCAAAAGATGAGCACAGATTTTGTTTTTGATCAAATTCCTGATCACCAGGTCTATCAGCTTCTTGAGACACAAAGCCTACCTTCCAGAGTATCTGGGAGACAGGATTATTTCATGGGAGAATTGTACTTTAGACTCTCCATGGAACAGCTATACCACAGGCCTGAAATTCACCAGCTTTTTATCACCTTCCCAGTGGTCATCTTGTCCAGCTCTTCTCTTCCCTATACATTTCAACCTGCTTCACTCAGAACTGGTCTCTTTAAGAAATTCGCTGGCATCACCACGGCATATTGGGCAAGTCCGGTTTGACTGAAAAAACATAAGCAAGTTGTGAAGTAGACAGGATTAGATTCTGACAATGAAAAATTTTTATAAATGTATTACAGGCAGCTGATCATATCTAGCATATAACTAAAGTTTAGATCAAGGAAACAAAGGTTTAATTTGAACTACTTCATGTAAAACATGTCATCTGATTTACTTTTTCATTAAATATATACACCAAGTTATTCTTTCTACATCTATTCATAAAAAACTGATGGCAGCAAATGAATTCAGTTAATATAAAATGTATATATGCTTATAATTTTATCCATAATGTGAATGTATTGGCATGAATTAACTAAATTATCAAATGAAAGTTCTTATTGAAGATTTCTAATGCAAAATAGTATATGTCAAACACTAACAAGACCTACTATTAAACCTTCTCTAAACTGAAACTTTAAAAGGCCTCAAGTAGCAGACATTTTAAATACTGTCAAAAACTGGCTGTAACTTGATTTCAAAATTAATACCAAATTACTGATGTTATGAAAACATATTTCCTAAGCTTTGTGTTTTTAAAGAGGAAAACATAAAGGTAGTTAAGTTGAAACTGTATCACTGACTACTAATACCGATGATTACAGCTGTCAGGACTTGGATGCTTGACCTTGGGTTCAAAGAGTCCAGTTGCTCAGTTATTTGGCAGTTTGTTGCAAGGCTTGTGGTGGAAGTTAGAAAACAAACTACAACCCCAGCAACAAACTATCAACACCCACTGAGTATATGGATTCCCAGTCTTTGACCACGAAGCAAAATCCTGACTTCCGCAAACTTTACATTGTAAACTTATAGGCTTTATGGAAAAAAAAAAAATCTACATTTCCAATTAGAATGTCAATCAATTCTGAGCATCACAAGCAGTTTGGGATGAGACAACGGGGATGCTGTGGTAAGATGCCACCAGCACAGCAAGAACAGCACTTTCTCCTCATTCTTAATTACATTACATGCAACAGATTAATAAAATTAGTAAAACAAATCATTGCAAGCTGACCAGGCTGCCACAAACTTGAATTACAGGAAGGAAAGGTCACAAGCACAAGGTTTATGGTTAAGTCTTTCTATGGGTATCCTAACATAACTTTCTCACACTTGCCCATGGTAAACTGCTTTTGATTAATTTTAATGTTAATTTTGGAACATTGAAATGTTATTTTGATCCTGAAAAATCAGAAAATGTCAAACAAACTTCAACCAAAAGCAGTACCCGTAAGGATTAGTGGAAACAAAATTATATCAATGTGTTAGGGCAGACTTTTGAGACTAAAACTGAGCATTCCTCTACAATCCCAAATGTACTAACTATACATTATTAATCAAACAAGAGCTTCCTTTTTGAAATAATGTGAATTCTATTCTTTACTTTATTAAACTTACTCGGTGCATTTTCAGTGTTACTAACTTTATACATATGGTGATAAATTTTGAATGCATTTCTATAGTTCCTAAACAAATGGCAAACAACTTTGGAGAAAATGCTCCTCTTGGGCATCCTGTGTACTGCTGTGATGGACAGGCCTATGTTTTATGCTTGAGGAGTATTTTACAGCCAGTTGGTGACAGTCTTGCCTGATGTTGGCTGGATGTCACATATTTCCAGAGCTTTGCAGACATTTGGCAACACCAGATACAACACTGAGAAGTCCCCATAAGAAAAAATAAATAAATAAAATAAAACTTTACATTGCATGACACAGTGGAAGCATGAATTGAAGGTAGTGCACTCATATCTGGATAAAATATATAAACTTGCTGCTAAAGACTGAATTGCACAGCAGGAGTGATAATCAGCTGACTAGAGGCTGCATAGTGACCCACACGGTGATATACACTGAAATTACCCAAAACGCAAAGCCTGGAAACACCTGACGACCGAACCAGTGTGCAGTGTGACCAAGAGGGACATACCTGCAGGCACCAAAAAGGCCATCATCATGATACTGCAAGCATGCAAGCAGCCAGCAGTGGTATACGGCACAAGGCACGCCACCCTCCTGCTCATGCAAGACACACGCACTGGTTAGCTCGGGGCACAGTCAAGGGTACCAACCGCTCGGCACCAAACACAGTCACGGGTACCAACTGCGCGGCACCAACCACAGTGAAGGGACTCAACTGCATGGTACTGACCACAGTCTAGGTTACCAACAGCATGGTATCAGCCAGTCAGAAGTCATATCCATGAAATACTATGAAGCATGGGACTAACATGTAATTTCATATGTATGCATAATTGTTGCTGGAGACACGATGTGTGAAAACCAGTAAGATGAGAAAGATAGCTTGCTTACAATACAGAATGACAAACAGACATCAGTGCCTGAACTTCAGCAGAATTATGTGTACTGATTTGAAGCAAGATATCTACCTCATCAACCATATCTACCCTATCTCCACAGCAATTACACAGTCTGCATATGAATGCACAAAGCCCTTGGCTTCAACTTCACAGTATTTCCATACATGTACTAACTGTGCAGTACCAACAAGCTGCGAACCCAGTGCAGAAGCCAGGTATTAAAAAAAGTTGGGGTGAGTAACACTAGAGATGAGTATAAAGGGCATCAGATACCAAAACTTCAGTCCGTTGTCTCAGTGACTTTTATGTCCACAGAAATAGTTTAATAGAGTTCTCACTTTTTATATTCATTCTCAATTACTTTTATCATAAAGATATTTTAGTAATTATAGCTGTGCTTACATACCTTGGCAAAGTCAAGAAAAATTTATTTTCATTCAATAATCTTTTAAATTTACTTTTTAATATCAAAGAAACACCTTCGTATGATAGCCTTTACCAAAATTTAGAGTGCTGTGTTACAAACACAATAGGAAAATGTTACACTGTCAGTCCTCTTTCACCATCTGTTTCTCTTTTACTCATCTCCAATGCTGTTCAGTTGTAAAGCCCATATTTTCTAACAATGCTCAGCAAGCATATAGCACTTTGTAAATTTTTTATATTTATTAACATACTATTTGTATCACTATCAGAGAAGCCACTTCTCACATATAAAAGAGGGATGTTTAACATCTAATGGAAAAGGCTGTGCAGTTATGGGTTTGCAGGACTAGTACTGTGGCTGAGCAGTTGCAAAATATGTTCACTGGAGGAAAAACCTCTAAAATACAAGGCTTTTGCACTAGGCTTTGGGGAGAAGCTCAGAGCTCTTTGTGATCTCACTGCTGATAATACTTTGCATCATAAAGCTCAGAAAAGAAAGAACAACATATTATTATTTATTAGCTGCTCATCACAAAAAGCTCTGGATGTGTTAAAATCCAAAAATACAAACAGGAGGAAAAAGGGGTGTAAAGGCAAGAAACTGGCTACTGACGACTCTAAGCCCAACAGTTACTTGAAGGCTTGTAGTTGATGTTGCTGTTGCATTTTGTTAATTACAGGCATCATTTCCACATTTGTTATTCAGTAAATATCTGCTCTGGTTGAAGGGGAAATTCTGAAGATGATTATCAAATCAAGTTATAAGATAATGAAACATTCACCACAAAGATTCTCCATGAACCATACATCATATTTACTGCTTTAACAAGTAGATCAGCCCTTCAAATTTAGATAGCTACAAAAAAATGCAAAAAATATGATCTACAAATATCTAGGATGTATACATAGCATACACAGAAGTGCATAAATATGTACATAAACCCCTTCTCCCACTAAGCTTTTAAACCTCAAAGTGACTGCTGGGTGTGCTGAAGTGACAGTTTTGATTTCTATGATGGAAAAAATAAGGGAACCAGATTCCATTTCACAAAACATAAATTCCAAGAGAAAACTGCCCACGATAATCAAGAATGGCTTAACTTTTAGTCATTAAAACTAATCTGTGAAGGAGTCTAAATAATTTTACATTTGCAATGGACCAATACTACACAAAAAGAAAAAGAAAAAATCTAAGAGCATTTTGAACATATAATCAGGACAGATATCTTCAAGGAATCTTCATCACAAATGTCATGTGATCAACATTTCTCATTATTAGATACTGTTTCCACAGAGTGCATATAGTAAGTGTTATGAATTTGAATATGGACTTCATAGAAACATAATCTAATAATTATTAAATGTTGGTCATATCACATATAACTAAGGCCTATTAGATGTATATACACTACATAAAGATGATCATATATAGCCTAGCCAGTGTTAACTACGCCTCACTCTCGGGAGACGAGACCCAGGCCACAGTCACGTATGAGGCGATAAAACCTGTTCACAAGTGCCCATTAAATCCCGGAATGAGCTGAAATCTGTGACACCATCGGCCAAGCTCGTCCACAAAGAATTACAAAGACTGGATAAGGAAAATATAGTTGGCTTTGCTGTAGGGCTCGTGCCAGCCGAGGCAAGTTTGAGGATGATAACTAATTCTACATCTCTCAGCTCAGTGGATGCCATAAATCATGTACTTGAAAGTAAATGACAAATGATATTCTTAAAAATACAAGCTGGATCTTGCTGAGAAACACTGACCCTGAGAGCTAGTTCAGGCAAGCCTCAGCTGAGACGCTACCTAAAATAGAGCCATAATCATCCATATTAAAAATAGGACTCGTTCATATAGAGAAAATGGGGATTCATTCTCAAGATTGAATCATATGAAGACTATCAGGTGATAAGGAGGATCAGACTATTATGGATATAATGGCTATTCAATATAAAGGTTTAAATAGATTCTGGTTTAAAATTAAGAGTGACTGGTCTGAGCTGGTTTGAGAGCATTCGGGTGATGGAGCAGCTGGAGGGAGGAGACAAAATGTGATATCTGCCACTGAGATGAAGGAGTCCACTTGACTTAGAGGACAAAATGGCAACGGTACTGGTATGTCACAGCAGCCTTCATGCACACTTTCGCCTCTAATAAGAAATAAGAGAAGCAATACTGTTAGTGGGTGAGGGCTAGTATACAATACAACGTGGTCAATACACTGGGAAAATTGCACTGTGAAAAACCCATGCTTGCTACCTGATTGTCCCAGAATCATAAATCTATTATCTGGTGTCTAAGCGAGCACACACAATCATCTTGAGAATAATCACCTTACAGTAATAAAGGAATATGTTAAAATACATGAAAATATTGTACACTGCTCTACACATGATCTATGAAAGCCTGCTGACTGGACATAATATGGTAGTAGGAAAGACATATAAGAGTCATCATAAAGTGAGAGAAAGGAATAAACAGTCAAAAATTAAATAACTACTCTGTAAGACATTAATAGCAAATCCCACTTTCAGTAACTTGTACCCAATGTAAAAGCTTTAAAATTCATGCAACTGATTTTTGTGGTGCCCATAAAAAATAAAACAGGGATCTTGGTGTTTAAATGACACAAGCGCTACTTGGGAGACATAAGGTTCTGGAACATTGTTACTCTAGTATGTTGATATTTTCACCAACCCAAATCATCTAGCCAAATACAGACCCCGAGACAACCAAGACCCCTAGTGCATGATCAAAACAGCTGCAGCAGAGCAACTTACCTTCAGCCACTTATCAACACACTTGGTATGAAATTCATGCAGACATGGCAATACACGTAACATCTGCCGTAGTTCGAAATCGCACATGCAGATCACACACGTTGTCTGTTTAGTGTCGGACTTCTCCCCTGTGTACCTGTAATTTAAAGGTTATTACTGATTTAATCAAAACAGTTGTGTAAGGATAAATCTACTAGATCTACTACTCTGTACTGTATAAAATCACCATAATGTTCACCATACAAACAGCTTAGTGATTTAAGCAAAACTGAAGTCTGCTAATTAGATTTCTCCTCCAATACATATCATATACCTAAATATTGAGGGAACCTAGCTGAACAGATATCTCAAGAAATGTAATATTTTTCCTTGGTCTGTAATAAAACTTGTCTATTTCACTCATATTTCATATATTCATTTCAGTAAGTATACATTAGACCGGAATAAAGAAAAAATCTTTTGATATCAAATACAACAGTAAACAAATATAAAAACTCCTCCAATTTACCCCTCTCTCAACTATACACTCCCTTATCTTGTTGTTCCACTCTAATCTTAATAATTCTATGCCTCTTTCAAGTCTTATATAACTCAAAGCACTTATGCTTTTTCCTGCATCCATTATTTCCAACCAAAAAATCTTCAGAATCCCATTCTTCACTCCTTCCTCAACACCTTGCCATACCTAATATTCAACTTTTTATTTTTCCATTCTATACACTTTTGGTGCACCAAATCCTAACCTTACAAAATACATTTCCACTGCTTAAACTCTACTGTTCTTTTTACTATTAATCCATATTTCACCATAAATACACAGGAAGATACACCCACTTTCATAAGCACAAAAGTTAGTGATACATCTTTTCTGAACCTTGCAAAGTTCGAGATATAACAGCTGTCATGTCTTACCCAGGCTTCAAATTAGATTACACAGTCAAACAGCAATCACAACAAGTTGAGTGACTATCAAGTCAACCCAAACGACTAATGAACAGTAGCTAGCTCATTACATTGTAAATTCAAATTTTCCCATTTCAAAACCATCACTAAAGTGATAGCATCTTTGATTTACCCTCATAAGATTAACTTGTTCATGACGGAAAACATATAGGTTAGTAAGATGGTAGTATGTATCTCTAGTTTGCCCCTGTATAATCTTGATTTTAAAACTAGTTAATTTTCTAGGCCTGAAAGGAAGGTTAAAGGTAAAATAAAAAAGTATGTAACAATCAATGAAGATACAAACTTTCAAGAGACCACAAACAGAATTATAAAAGATGCAATGATGATAAAATACCCACATGGTAAAGACTTTATGAAATTTCTACGCGAACGAAAGGAAAATTTCAAAGAAAAGACACAGAAGGTATTGCATCCATCCATTCTAAATGGAAAGCCCAAGACTGATTTATGGTGACAGTCTATAAAACATCCAGCTACAAACTAATACCTCAAACAGTTATAGGTATATATATATATATATATATATATATATATATATATATATATATATATATATATATATATATATATATATATATGTACGTGTAGGAAGAGAGGAAAGTGATTGGTTCTCAGTGAATGTAGGTTTGCGGCAGGGGTGTGTGATGTCTCCATGGTTGTTTAATTTGTTTATGGATGGGGTTGTTAGGGAGGTAAATGCAAGAGTCCTGGAAAGAGGGGCAAGTATGAAGTCTGTTGGGGATGAGAGAGCTTGGGAAGTGAGTCAGTTGTTGTTCGCTGATGATACAGCGCTGGTGGCTGATTCATGTGAGAAACTGCAGAAGCTGGTGACTGAGTTTGGTAAAGTGTGTGGAAGAAGAAAGTTAAGAGTGAATGTGAATAAGAGCAAGGTTATTAGGTACAGTAGGGTTGAGGGTCAAGTCAATTGGGAGGTGAGTTTGAATGGAGAAAAACTGGAGGAAGTGAAGTGTTTTAGATATCTGGGAGTGGATCTGTCAGCGGATGGAACCATGGAAGCGGAAGTGGATCATAGGGTGGGGGAGGGGGCGAAAATTTTGGGAGCCTTGAAAAATGTGTGGAAGTCGAGAACATTATCTCGGAAAGCAAAAATGGGTATGTTTGAAGGAATAGTGGTTCCAACAATGTTGTATGGTTGCGAGGCGTGGGCTGTGGATGGAGTTGTGCGCAGGAGGATGGATGTGCTGGAAATGAGATGTTTGAGGACAATGTGTGGTGTGAGGTGGTTTGATCGAGTAAGTAACGTAAGGGTAAGAGAGATGTGTGGAAATAAAAAGAGCGTGGTTGAGAGAGCAGAAGAGGGTGTTTTGAAATGGTTTGGGCACATGGAGAGAATGAGTGAGGAAAGATTGACCAAGAGGATATATGTGTCGGAGGTTGAGGGAACGAGGAGAAGAGGGAGACCAAATTGGAGGTGGAAAGATGGAGTGAAAAAGATTTTGTGTGATCGGGGCCTGAACATGCAGGAGGGTGTAAGGAGGGCAAGGAATAGAGTGAATTGGAGCGATGTGGTATACAGGGGTTGACGTGCTGTCAGTGGAGTGAATCAAGGCATGTGAAGCGTCTGGGGTAAACCATGGAAAGCTGTGTAGGTATGTATATTTGCGTGTGTGGACGTGTGTATGTACATGTGTATGGGGAGGGGGGGGGGGGTTGGGCCATTTCTTTCGTCTGTTTCCTTGCGCTACCTCGCAAACGCGGGAGACAGCAACAAAGTATAAAAAAAAAAAAAAAAAAAAAAAAAAAAAAAATATATATATATATATATATATATATATATATATACTTTGCAGCGACAAAGTAAAAAAAAAAAAAAAATATATATATATATATATATATATATATATTTATTCTATTTATATTGCTTTGTCGCTGTCTCCCGCGTTTGCGAGGTAGCGCAAGGAAACAGACGAAAGAAATGGCCCAACTCACCACCATACTCATGTATATACATACACGTCCAAAAACGCAAATATACATACCTATACATCTCAATGTACACATATATATACACACACAGACACATACATATATACCCATGCACACAATTCACACTGTCTGCCTTTATTCATTCCCATTGCCACCTCACCACACATGGAATACCATCCCCCTACCCCCTAATGTGTGCGAGGTAGCGCTAGGAAAAGACAACAAAGGCCCCATTCGTTCACACTCAGTCTCTAGCTGTCATGCAATGATGCCCGAAACCACAGCTCCCTTTCCACATCCAGGCCCCACACAACTTTCCATGGTTTACCCCAGACACTTCACATGCCCTGATTCAATCCACTGACAGCACGTCAACCCCGGTATACCACATCGATCCAATTCACTCTATTCCTTGCCCGCCTTTCACCCTCCTGCATGTTCAGGCCCCGATCACTCAAAATCTTTTTCACTCCATCTTTCCACCTCCAATTTGGTCTCCCACTTCTCCTCGTTCCCTCCACCTCCGACACATATATCCTCTTGGTCAATCTTTCCTCACTCATTCTCTCCATGTGCCCAAACCATTTCAAAACACCCTCTTCTGCTCTCGCAACCACGCTATTTCTATTTCCACACATCTCTCTTACCCTTACATTACTTACTCGATCAAACCACCTCACACCACACATTGTCCTCAAACATCTCATTTCCAGCACATCCACCCTCCTGTGCACAACTCTATCCATAGCCCACGCCTCACAACCATACAACATTGTTGGAACCACTATTCCTTCAAACATACCCATTTTTGCTTTCCGAGATAATGTTCTCGACTTCCAAACATTCTTCAAGGCTCCCAGAATTTTCGCCCCCTCCCCAACCCTATGATTCACTTCCGCTTCCATGGTTCCATCCGCTGCCAGATCCACTCCCAGATATCTAAAACACTTTACTTCCTCCAGTTTTGCTCCATTCAAACTTACCTCCCAATTGACTTGACCCTCAATCCTACTGTACCTAATAACCTTGCTCTTATTCACATTTACTCTTAACTTTCTTCTTTCACACACTTTACCAAACTCAGTCACCAGCTTCTGCAGTTTCTCACATGAATCAGCCACCAGCCCTGTATCATCAGCGAACAACAACTGACTCACTTCCCAAGCTCTCTCATCCACAACAGACTTCATACTTGCCCCTCTTTCCAAAACTCTTGCATTCACCTCCCTAACAACCCCATCCATAAACAAATTAAACAACCATGGAGACATCACACACCCCTGCCGCAAACCTACATTCACTGAGAACCAATCCCTTTCCTCTCTTCCTACACGTACACATGCCTTACATCCTCGATAAAAACTTTTCACTGCTTCTAACAACTTGCCTCCCACACCATATATTCTTAATACCTTCCACAGAGCATCTCTATCAACTCTATCATATGCCTTCTCCAGATCCATAAATGCTACATACAAATCCATTTGCTTTTTTTTTTTTGGGGGGGGGGAATCTTGAAGAGCATCCTCTATATTTCCTATTCAATGATTACGTTTAAATGGGGTTGCAGAGCACATATCCGAGAAACCTTCCAAAAGAGAGCAATTTAGTAGAGAGGCATTCATTTTCCAGACAGAGCAAATGAGTGGGACCTCAGGAATACTGAAACTTTCAAAACTTTAGAATCTGCATGGAAGATAACCTACACATATTTTGCATCCTAATCCATTTAGTAAAAACATAAATGATTAACAATACTGGTAACTATAATAACCACCAGCTTTGTTTTGCTTACAGGCACGAATACAAAAACAACGTGGGCTTTTTTTGATACTACAAGCCACGTGACATCAGCACATACTCACTTTAAGTTAAACATGAGTATGTATCTATCTATCTATACCTCTCATGCCTGTTCCCAACTGGAACTCCCTCAAGGGAGTGGCCATGGCAATAAAGTATGGACAACTAGTGATCTCCAGTGCCGCTTATTAGCCATTAGTGTCTCATCCTTAAAATGCCACTGGCAGAGGGCAACTCTTGTGCAGTGTTTGTAGTGGCTCCTACTTAATGTTCCTACTGACTACTTCTAAACATGAGTATACAAAGACCAATGGATGAATTTATGCTATGAAATTAGAATATAGTATATCAATGCACAAACAGATTAGTCAGAGATGGTAGAGTTGGTACTTCTACCAAGCAAACTAGGCAGCTGTCAAGAGCACTGAAATCAGGGGTTAGCAAAAGTCTGAACAAACATGAGTAGTAAGGAGTCATTAAAGAAGACTACAAAGGTTCATCAACCAGAACACAGTCCAGTGTCTTAAGTTTTGCCCAGCTGGGCATGCATATAGTGAAACATCTGAAATGAAACCAGTAATGCAGAGTATGTTTTGTCCAGCAAGGCATGCATATAGTGAAACATCCGAATGAAACCAGTAATGCAGAGTATCTTGGTTACCACAGGTTCATAGACACACCATAATTATCTTGGAGTAAAACAAATGCTATTATAGTGCTAGTCTGGGCAAAGCATTGTGGATCTAATGGAAAGACAGCTAGGCTGCCCTAACCAACTCATTTTGGCCTAGATTTATATTTAGCCTACTCCGTAAATCTAGTTATATTATTATCATTATTATTATCTAATCATCACTACCCCAAAACCAATTTCTATGAAAGAGTCCTGGTGTAGACCTTTCTAAAGGCTCCCAGAGCCTAAGGCTGCACTACTTCCAGTAATAGAGAAATGTTGACTTGTTCATTTTTGGTGTAATCTTGAACATGTGGAGTCTGGAAGCACCTATCTGGGGCTTATAAATTAGGTTTTAAATTACTACTTATTGGCAAAGTAGCCAGCATTCATTCATGGGTAGAGGGCTACAGTAGGCTAAGTTAAGCAAGAAAAGCTCTAAAAGGTAAGAATATTTCAAGGTGCTGCGGTAATTCAGTGTTTGATTATCAAGGACTGGGTAGTTTAGAAACAAGTTCTTACATAATTTCCATGGGATTTGAGCTCTTTCAGTGCACAGTGACTTTTTTCTTGGCCATCCCCAAGGCACATTTATCTCAAAATATTTTTTTATAAATGGAAAAGTGTACAAAAATATAAAACAATTTTCTTCTTAAGAATGAAGACTCAAGAAAGGGAAAAGATCATGACCTTAACCTGTGGGGATGCATGAACTATTCAAAATGTTTCATCTCAGTTTTAATATTCAATTAGAAATAAGAAGAACAGTTAGCTCTATTAGATCTGAACCATTTCTCTTCACCTGTGTACAGAAAAATACATTCAATGTACATTCAAGAAGATTTTTCCATCAAATGGTGATTTTTAAAGCCATGGAGAACTTTGTATTTACATTATCTTAAGTAAACAAGCACACAGTATTTGGTCATTTAGAGTGACTTGAGTGTCACAGACATTCACTAGCTGGGTATGTCTTTTGACTTTGCTGCTCAATGTGATATATGGTAAGATATAATGTGTGAACCAAAACCTGCCTAACAAGTTGAAAAATTAGCTTATATGCAGAACTGTAAAAACAAGGTTACTGCATCTTACCTATAGGACGGGAGCTGGTCAATCACGGTCTTCATAAGGCCTCTAGGCTTGGCCTCGCCTAACCTCTCTGCCAGATGTAGTAAAGCCTCATAATTCTCCGTGTCTGGAGCTTCCGCAGGCACTGGGTCTACCACGCTGTATTGATGTAGTGATGGATGTGACAACATTGCCCTGGAAGTGCACAGTATTTTATAAAACAAAACATTTGTCACACCAGCTAAGTTCAATTGACAGGATCCTTGGGTTTGTTTAAATCTATATACCATAAAAAAAGGTTCCATCTGATTTTATGATGTATTATGAATGCTAAAATAAACTACCATATCCAGAAAATAAAAAATTACTCACAAGAAATGTAAGAGAATGCCAGGATAAGTGGCAGCTGCTGCAGCAGCACTAGGTAGGGGTGGGGGAGGTGGGGGTGGAGGGGCAGCTGGAGGCATGGTGTTTCCTCGCCAGCTAGAACTGCTGCGTCTTGTGCCTCCCAAGCTGCTTCCACTGCTCCCTCTAGGTCCTCTCATACGACCTAGTACATGACCCTGACCTGGACCACGGTAAAGGCCTCGTCCTAGCATTTCGACGCTAGCACTTCTTGCTCCAGCTCCACTTCCACTGCTTGCCTATTAGTAAAAAAGAAAAAAAAGTTCAACCTGGTATGTATGTACCATGTATCATGTAGTAAATAGCAGGATTTCTGTTAATAAAAAAAAGGATAAAAGAAATTCTGAATATCTGGTAGGATAACAGTACAACCTAATCTAACCTAATCTATACCTTAAATTTGATTCACATGATTCTTCTGTCTCTGCAGCTATCTGCAACCATGGTTCACTTGTGAAAACTTTGGATTCAATGCTAATGATTGCTACAGGTGTTCGGGAACCTTTCAGGTTTGATACAACTTGGAGGAAACTATCATGTTCTATTTTTGATATAATTTACAGGTTTTGCTGTGGTGTTCCACAC
This sequence comes from Panulirus ornatus, assembly GCF_036320965.1. Classification (NCBI taxonomy): domain Eukaryota; kingdom Metazoa; phylum Arthropoda; class Malacostraca; order Decapoda; family Palinuridae; genus Panulirus; species Panulirus ornatus. Next base: position 18,130,459 of record NC_092291.1, read on the forward strand.
ATTTTTTGCTGGTACTGTAGTAGGTTGAACAGATGGGAGACCCTATCATTTAAGCTATTTCCTTTAATATTTTCTAAAACATCAAAGCTCTTAAATGTACTTAATATGCATATTCTACCTAGGATCTCATTCCGCAAGGAAAAATCTTTGTATGAATATCAGAAATTAGGATTTCTAAAACTTTTCATCAGCATATAATGACACAACCCTAACAATTATGGATCTCGAGCTTTTTGCCATTCCCAGTAATTCAGATGTTCCACTAACCCTACAGATTGATAATGGCCAAAGATTCCACAGGGTCTTAAATTTTGTCTATTTTCCAAATATCCATACTGTAAAGTATGCAGAGATGCCTTATACCTCATACAACTATAACTAGCAATGGGAAAAATTCATACAGTGTCAACATTAATAATCTTTAGGGCACTATTGTAGTGATAATCCGGCTGATGGTCAGCCATAAGCAGTGGAAAAAGTTCTCTGCGCATCAATAATCCACTGGTAATGGGTGAGAACAAACTAAAAAAACAAGTCTGCAAGTCAAAATATGGGATAAGCCACATGCATTCAGTGCACCTAGAACAGCAACAGATATGGTTAATTTATTACTTTTTTTTTTCATTTTCTTTTATTACTTATGAAATATTAAATTTTTCTTTTATTTCTGACCTTGATGCATTCACGGGCCACCTAGGGTCAAGCATAAAGGTTTGAATCCTGGCTGCAGCAGTCGGTCCACAGTCAACTCATGCCAGGAATGTAACACGTGAGAACACAGATGAAGAACAACCCATCCATTCATTATCAGATATCATTTATTAAACATAATTGCTGTTTCCCATATCAGCAAGGTAGTGTCAATAAACTGACGAAGAATGGCCCATCCACTCATATACACATATAACATACAGAAAAACAGACATATACATATACATACATGTACATATTCATACTTGCTTGCCTTCCTCCATTCCTGGCGCTACCCCACCCCACAGGAAACAGCATCGCTACTCCCCACTTCAGCGATGTAGAGCCAGAAAAACAGACAAAATAGGAAACATTCATTCACACTACTACCTTTAGGGTTAGCACTGAAGCTTTAGCACTGAAGCTGACATTTTTACCCTTCATGAAAATTATCAACCTAATAGAGGCATCAACTACATAGAAGATATTCTTGCAGCATAACGAGAAAGAGGAAAAACGATTCTGCCTACAGCTCATAAATATGTGAATACAGGATATCTCCTACTCCATTCATGTAATGCTGCTGTCACTCTGTTGTGTAAAATGAAGCACAAGCCTAAGCATGTTAAGAATGCTGGCCTCTATTTACATCACAAGCCTGATCATTCTACGACAGAGCAGCACAGTTTCTAACTCTTTGGTGGATACTTCTTTCATCTTTATGTCTTCTTTTGCCTGAAAATAACACATCCTTTGAAGTGTCATGGTTTGGGTCCTGAAAGGCTGCCTCTGATTACTGGTACTTTTCTACTCTTTGCTTACAATAAAATAAATAAAAATGCTAAAAATTACTTACATGTAAATGATGGAGTTGATGAAGGTGAGTGTGGGCAGGGAATGGTGTAACCAGTGGAGGTGTAGGTTGCTGCTGTGCATGATGGTGGTGCTGAGGGGGTAGCTGAGGAGCTACACTGACTCCTAGACTCTGTGGTGCTGCAGAAAGTTGGCCAGGGACTGCAGTGAGGTGGGTGGGGACGGCCTGCGGAGGTGCCACTCCCATAGGTGCCTGACCATACAGGGAGGTGTGGGTATGTGGAGGCTGAGGAGTGGCAGCCATCAACTGGGGTGGCCCAGTAGGTGTAAGGATAGGACCAGCAGCATGATGACCAGGAGGTACCATTGGAGCATAGTGATGCTGGGGACCTAGGCACCCCCCATTCATCTGAAAATGTGAATAAACAAAACTGTAAGTTTTGTGAGTATTACTATATCTTTCCTTTTCACACATATTTCTTACAAAATTTACTTTCTGTTTTCATGAAAAAAATCAAACTTACACAAACACCTATTTGGGGCAATTAAATCTTTTCCATCTAGGACTACGTATTTTACTTAGCAATGTTCCATCTAATTTTTTGCATCAAACTTGATCTTTACTGTACATTACATTTTCTTGGGGTAAATTTCATCATTCAAAATTCTTTTCTTAAAACAAATATTTTACTTGCTCTTCACCCAATTATTTCTTATAAAGTTGTCAAAGCTATTTGGACAATACTGACTGTATCAGCAAACAAGTAATATAAAATGGTATGGATGCCTAAAACAAAATAAATCATAATGTCTTGAAAGGCAAAGATAAACTACTCAAAAACAATGCTGTAATCAAGGGCCCTATCTATGCCAAACTGACAATTCCCCTACTCAGCTTTATTTGCTGCCAGTCTCTTACTGTTGCTTTGAATTATGATTACATCTATTTATGAGTAAGTCTGCCTTTTCCATGAGTTTATCCGTTATTCTCCTGAATCAATATTCTTTCTGCATTTGCATTTCTGATGTTAACGTCAAAATTCCGAGAGTTCTGAATAAACCTTAATTTATTTTCTTTACAAAGGGAAAATGTTAAAATTAGATCTACCAAGTTCATGTTTCCAGTTGATATCTAGTATTTTTTGCTGATTAATAACAATGGCCAGCAAAGAAACATGCTTAACTGAGCTTTTATCACAAATGTTTTATTTTATTTATCTTTATTATACTTTGTCGCTGTCTCCCGCGTCAGTGAGGTATCGCAAGGAAACAGACGAAAGAATGGCCCAACTCACCCACATACACATATGTATACATACACATCCACACACACATATACATGCCTATACATCCCAAAGTATACATATATATACACTCACAGACATATACATATATACACAAGTACATAATTCATACTGTCAGCCCTTATTCATTCCCGTCGCCACCCCGCCACACATGAAATGACAACCCCTCCCCCCACATGTGCACGAGGTAGCGCTAGGAAAGACAACAAAGGCCACATTTGTTCACACTCAGTCTCTAGCTGTCATGTATAATGCACTGAAACCACAGCACCCTTTCCACATCCAGGCCCCACAGAACGTTCCATGGTTTACCCCAGATGATTCAGATGCCCTGGTTCAATCCATTGAGAGCACATCAACCCCGGTATACCACATCGTTCCAATTCACTCTATTCCTTGCACGCCTTTCACCCCCCTGCATGTTCAGGCCCCGATCACTCAAAATCTTTTTCACTCCATCTTTCCTCCTCCAATTTGGTCTCCCACTTCTCGTTCCCTCCACCTCTGACACACATATCCTCTTTGTCATTCTTTCCTCACTCATTCTCTCCATGTGACCAAACCATTTCAAAACACCCTCTTCTGCTCTCTTAATCACACTCTTTTCATTACCACACATCTCTCTTACCCTTTCATTACTTACTCGATCAAACCACCCCACACCACATATTGTCCTCAAACATCTCATTTCCAGCACATCCACCCTCCTCTGCACAACTCTATCTATTGCCCATGCCTTGCAACCATATAACATTGTTGGAACCACTATTCCTTCAAATATACACATTTTTGCTTTCCAAGATAACGTTCTCGACTTCCACACATTTTTCAGCGCTCACAGAACTTTCGCCCCCTCCCCCACCCTATGATGGGGTTTTAATGTATACATTTAATGAGGATACAAGTTAACATTAAAGCACCTTTTTTTCATGATGGGAAAACCACTACATATGGTACTTGTTGGTTAGTAACAAAGGCCTAAAAGAAATCTGTGTATCATTAATTCATTTCAGTGTTTTTGTGTCTGGTCCTGAAGTTATCTCACTAATGCAGGAAAAAATTGAACAGATAAAAAAACATTCACACTTGATTACTGTCTCCTGCATCAGCCAAGCACTGCCACAAACAAAGACCACATCCATTCACGTTCATTCTCTAGCTGTCATGTATAGTGCATCAAAACCACAGCTGCTTATCCACAACCAGGACCTACAGACCTTTCCATGATTTACCCCAGACCCTTCACATACCCTGGTTTAGTCTACTGACAGCACATCGACCCCTGTATAACACATCCTTCCAATTCACTCTATCCTGTGCACAAAGTGCTTGTTGAGATGGCTGAAGAAAGTGTGCTGAAGTGGTCTGGACATATGGAGGCAATGAGTGAGGAGTGGTTGACAAAGAGGATATATGAGTCAAAAGTGACGTAGTCAAGGAGAAAGGGGCAACCAAACTGAAGATGTTTGGATCAAATGAAATTTTTTTAAGTGACTGGGGCCTGAACATGGAGAAGGGTGAAAGATGTGCATGGGATAGAGTGAATTATAGCAATGTGGTATACAAGGGGTTATGTGCAGTCAATGGTCTGAATCATGGCATATGAAGCAGCTGGGGTAAACCATCGAAAGGTTTGTAGGGTATGGTTGTGCATAGCGTGCTGTGGTTTCAGTACATTGTACATAACATGCAGAGAATGGATGAAAGAATATGTGGCCTTTCCTCATCCGTTCTTGGAGCTACCTCACTAATACAGGAAACACTGAGCAAGTGCGAAAAAATATATTCGTATGCCTTCCCACCTCAGAAATCCTTTCTATCCTTATGAAGCTCCTGCAGCACTCAGAAAGATGACCATGTCCACTGGTCATAAAGTGTTGTGATGTATGTGGGTCTATGTAAAGAAAAAGAAGGGCAAATGAGTAGCAAGTGCTCAGTGTCTTCTTTAGAGTAGCTGCATCATGGGCATGAAGTGTCTTGGGATATAAGGAAACTGTGTTTGCAGTGTTGTACTAATAGGTGATGTCCAGAGAATAAGCAAGAGAAAGTGGGTTGTATTTGTCTCGAAAACGTGGTGTTATAATATTATGCCTGCTTGTGGTTACACTGTGAGTGAAAAGTCACTTTGGTGAGGCTGTATTATTGGGAGTACAGTTTTGTCAAAGAATTCGACACCATAGGAGTCTATATGTACATGCTACTGGAAGTAGCACAGCCTTGGGGTGCTGGAGCCTTGATAACACCAGAGGTTTTTCACACAAGTTGGTTCTGGGGTAATTACTAACTAAAATAAACACATCCATACATCTTTATGGGTCACCCACAGCCTAAGAAAGCTGGCCATGTCCATAGGTCATAAAGTGTACATATATTGTGTGCACGTCAATGTAGGGAGAGTGCTGGGCAACTGAGTAATAAGATAGAATGGATACAAAGAGACCAACAAGAAGTAAATGTGTTTTGAAAATAGGGGTCACTGAGAGTATATGGCAAATAAGAAAGGGAGCAAGAAAAAAAAGCATTACAGGTATAGTTAAAGGCATATGTATGAAAGAAAATTAAATCATATTAAAGTTTCTGGATAAACCAATGTGCAACAAAACAATTTCTCCAACATTTACACTACAAAATTTATACCACAAAGTACTCCTTAATGCTGAAAGGTCTCTGTGGGACAGAAAATAAAAAACAAAGGTGGCTATTCAAACAAACTTACCTGGTACTGGTGATGGAGTGGTGGGTTGGAACAGAGGAAGGAGTGAACATTGCAGTGGTGGAGACGTGGGACATTGCCATAGCTGCCTCCACTGGCTCCACCTACCTGTAAAGGCCACTTTTAATCACCTATTACTATTCCCAAAGCATTCACATAAAATACACAGTTTAATACTAAAAGATAGCTACAATGCTCTCCAAGCATTTTTCTTCAACAAGAAAACCACTTGCATAATTTCCTAAAGAACAAACATGTATTTGGTCCATTCTTTCATCCTTTTTTCTGTGGGATTCACACACTTTAATAAGTTTACTGGAAAAAATATACATTTTGGGGATCTTTACTTGCAAACTAAACTGTTCTTAAACTGCTTTTCATTATGTGTAAATTTGTCCATCTGTTTTCATGTAACCCTTTCACTCTCTCATGCCACTATCATGGTCTAATGTATGACAACATGGCCGATTTGAGTGAGAAACTGCAGAAGTTGGTGGAAATGTGTGTGAAAGGAGAAAGTTGAGAGTAAATGTGAATAAAAAAAGGTTATTAGGTTCAGTAGAGTAGAGGGACAAAGTTAACTGAGATGTGAGTTTAAATGAAGAAATATTGGAGCAAGTGAAGTGTTTTAGATACCTAGGAGTGGACTTTACAGCAAATGGAACTATGGAAGTGTAAGGGAGTCACAGGGCAGGGGAGAGGGTAAAGATTCTGGGAGCAATGAAGAATGCGTGGGAGAGAGCATTATCTCAGAGAGCAAAAAAGGGCATGTTTGAAGGAATAGTAGTCACAACAATGTTATATGGTTGCGAGGCATGGGCTACAGATAAGGTTGTATGGAGGAGGGTGGATGTGTTGAAAATGAAAAGTTTGAGGAAAATATGTGGTGTGAGGTGGTTTGATCGAGTAAGTAATGAAAGGGTAAGAGAGATGTGTGGAAATAAAAAGGGTGTGGTTGAGAAAGAAGAGGAGTGTGTGCTGAAATGGTTTGGACATATGGAGAGAATGAATGAGGAAAGATTGACAAAGAGGATATATGTGTCAGGGGTGGAGAGAACAAAGAGATGCAGGAGACCAAATTGGAATTGAAAGGAGGGTGAGAGGCATACAAGGAATAGAGTGAATTGGAATAATGTGGTATACCGGTGTTGACGTGCTGTCAATGGACTGAACCAGGGCATGGGAGACGTTTGCGGTAAACCATGCAAAGGTCTGTGGGGCCTGGATGTGGATAGGGAGCTGTGGTTTCAGTGCATTATACATGACAGCTAGACTCGAGTGTGAACGAAAGTGGCCTTTGTTGTCTTTTCCTAACACTACCTTGCGCGCAAGCAGGGGAAGGGGGTTGTCATTTCATGTGTGGCGGGGTGGCAACGGGAATGAATAAAGGCAGCAAGTATGAATTATGTACATGTGTATATACGTATAAGTCTGTGCATGTATATATATATATGTATACGTTGAAAAGTATAGGTATTTATATGTGCGTGTATGGACATGTACGTATATACATGTGTATGTGGGTGGGTTGGGCCATTCTTTTGTCTGTTTCCTTCTGCTACCTCAACTAACGCGGGAGACAGCAACAAAGTATAATATATAAAATAAAATAAATAAACATATATATATATATTTTTTTTTCATACTATTCGCCACCTCCCGCGACAGCAAGGTAGCGCCAAGAACAGAGGACTGGGCCTTTGAGGGAACATCCTCACCTGGCCCCCTTCTCTATTCCTTCTTTTGGGGAAAAAAAAAAAAAAAAAAAAAAAAAAAAACGAGAGGGGAGGATTTCCAGCCCCCTTCCCTTTTACTCGCCTTCTACGACACACAGGGAATACGTGGGAAGTATTCTTTCTCCCCTATCCCAGGGAATATATATATATGTATATATATATATATGTTTCCTTGCGCTACCTCGCAAACGCGGGAGACAGCGACAAAGTATAAAAAAAAAAAAAAAAAAAAATATATATATATATATATATATATATATATATATATATATATATATATATATATATATATATATATTTTTTTGCTTTGTCGCTGTCTCCCGCGTTTGCGAGGTAGCGCAAGGAAACAGACGAAAGAAATGGCCCAACCCACCCCCATACACATGTATATACATACGTCCACACACGCAAAATATACATACCTACACAGCTTTCCATGGTTTACCCCAGACGCTTCACATGCCCCGATTCAATCCACTGACAGCACGTCAACCCCGGTATACCACATCGCTCCAATTCACTCTATTCCTTGCCCTCCTTTCACCCTCCTGCATGTTCAGGCCCCGATCACACAAAATCTTTTTCACTCCATCTTTCCACCTCCAATTTGGTCTCCCTCTTCTCCTCGTTCCCTCCACCTCCGACACATATATCCTCTTGGTCAATCTTTCCTCACTCATTCTCTCCATGTGCCCAAACCATTTCAAAACACCCTCTTCTGCTCTCTCAACCACGCTCTTTTTATTTCCACACATCTCTCTTACCCTTATGTTACTTACTCGATCAAACCACCTCACACCACACATTGTCCTCAAACATCTCATTTCCAGCACATCCATCCTCCTGCGCACAACTCTATCCATATATATATATATATATATATATATATATATATATATATATATATATATATATATATATGCATAGTGCCATTGTACAAAGGCAAAGGGGATAAGAGTGAGTGCTCAAATTACAGAGGTATAAGTTTGTTGAGTATTCCTGGTAAATTATATGGGAGGGTATTGATTGAGAGGGTGAAGGCATGTACAGAGCATCAGATTGGGGAAGAGCAGTGTGGTTTCAGAAGTGGTAGAGGATGTGTGGATCAGGTGTTTGCTTTGAAGAATGTATGTGAGAAATACTTAGAAAAGAAAATGGATTTGTATGTAGCATTTATGGATCTGGAGAAGGCATATGATAGAGTTGATAGAGATGCTCTGTGGAAGGTATTAAGAATATATGGTGTGGGAGGCAAGTTGTTAGAAGCAGTGAAAAGTTTTTATCGAGGATGTAAGGCATGTGTACGTGTAGGAGGAGAGGAAAGTGATTGGTTCTCAGTGAATGTAGGTTTGCGGCAGGGGTGTGTGATGTCTCCATGGTTGTTTAATTTGTTTATGGATGGGGTTGTTAGGGAGGTAAACGCAAGAGTTTTGGAAAGAGGGGCAAGTATGAAGTCTGTTGGGGATGAGAGAGCTTGGGAAGTGAGTCAGTTGTTGTTCGCTGATGATACAGCGCTGGTGGCTGATTCATGTGAGAAACTGCAGAAGCTGGTGACTGAGTTTGGTAAAGTGTGTGAAAGAAGAAAGTTAAGAGTAAATATGAATAAGAGCAAGGTTATTAGGTACAGTAGGGTTGAGGGTCAAGTCAATTGGGAAGTAAGTTTGAATGGAGCAAAACTGGAGGAAGTAAAGTGTTTTAGATATCTGGGAGTGGATCTGGCAGCGGATGGAACCATGGAAGCGGAAGTGGATCATAGGGTGGGGGAGGGGGTGAAAATCCTGGGAGCCTTGAAGAATGTGTGGAAGTCGAGAACATTATCTCGGAAAGCAAAAATGGGTATGTTTGAAGGAATAGTTGTTCCAACAATGTTGTATGGTTGCGAGGCGTGGGCTATGGATAGAGTTGTGTGCAGGAGGATGGATGTGCTGGAAATGAGATGTTTGAGGACGATGTGTGGTGTGAGGTGGTTTGATCGAGCAAGTAACGTAAGGGTAAGAGAGATGTGTGGAAATAAAAAGAGCGTGGTTGAGAGAGCAGAAGAGGGTGTTTTGAAATGGTTTGGGCACATGGAGAGAATGAGTGAGGAAAGATTGACCAAGAGGATATATGTGTCGGAGGTGGAGGGAATGAGGAGAAGTGGGAGACCAAATTGGAGGTGGAAAGATGGAGTGAAAAAGATTTTGTGTGATCGGGGCCTGAACATGCAGGAGGGTGAAAGGAGGGCAAGGAATAGAGTGAATTGGATCGATGTGGTATACTGGGGTTGACGTGCTGTCAGTGGATTGAATCAGGGCATGTGAAGCGTCTGGGGTAAACCATGGAAAGTTGTGTGGGGCCTGGATGTGGAAAGGGAGCTGTGGTTTCGGGCATTATTGCATGACAGCTAGAGACTGAGTGTGAACGAATGGGGCCTTTGTTGTCTTTTCCTAGCACTACCTCGCACACATGAGGGGGGAGGGGGATGGTATTCCATGTGTGGCGAGGTGGCGATGGGAATGAATAAAGGCAGACAGTGTGAATTGTGTGCATGGGTATATATGTATGTCTGTGTGTGTATATATATGTGTACATTGAGATGTATAGGTATGTATATTTGCGTGTGTGGACGTGTATGTATATACATGTGTATGGGGGTGGGTTGGGCCATTTCTTTTGTCTGTTTCCTTGCGCTACCTCGCAAACGTGGGAGACAGCGACAAAGCAAAATAAAAAAAAATAAATATATATATATTTAGAAAAGCAAATGGATTTGTATGTAGCATTTATGGATCTGGAGAAGGCATATGATAGAGTTGATAGAGATGCTCTGTGGAAGGTATTAAGAATATATGGTGTGGGAGGCAAGTTGTTAGAAGCAGTGAAAAGTTTTTATTGAGGATGTAAGGCATGTGTACGTGTAGGAAGAGAGGAAAGTGATTGGTTCTCAGTGAATGTAGGTTTGCGGCAGGGGTGTGTGATGTCTCCATGGTTGTTTAATTTGTTTATGGATGGGGTTGTTAGGGAGGTAAATGCAAGAGTCCTGGAAAGAGGGGCAAGTATGAAGTCTGTTGGGGATGAGAGAGCTTGGGAAGTGAGTCAGTTGTTGTTCGCTGATGATACAGCGCTGGTGGCTGATTCATGTGAGAAACTGCAGAAGCTGGTGACTGAGTTTGGTAAAGTGTGTGGAAGAAGAAAGTTAAGAGTAAATGTGAATAAGAGCAAGGTTATTAGGTACAGTAGGGTTGAGGGTCAAGTCAATTGGGAGGTGAGTTTGAATGGAGAAAAACTGGAGGAAGTGAAGTGTTTTAGATATCTGGGAGTGGATCTGTCAGCGGATGGAACCATGGAAGCGGAAGTGGATCATAGGGTGGGGGAGGGGGCGAAAATTTTGGGAGCCTTGAAAAATGTGTGGAAGTCGAGAACAGTATCTCGGAAAGCAAAAATGGGTATGTTTGAAGGAATAGTGGTTCCAACAATGTTGTATGGTTGCGAGGCGTGGGCTATGGATAGAGTTGTGCGCAGGAGGATGGATGTGCTGGAAATGAGATGTTTGAGGACAATGTGTGGTGTGAGGTGGTTTGATCGAGTAAGTAACGTAAGGGTAAGAGAGATGTGTGGAAATAAAAAGAGCGTGGTTGAGAGAGCAGAAGAGGGTGTTTTGAAATGGTTTGGTCACATGGAGAGAATGAGTGAGGAAAGATTGACCAAGAGGATATATGTGTCGGAGGTGGAGGGAACGAGGAGAAGAGGGAGACCAAATTGGAGGTGGAAAGATGGAGTGAAAAAGATTTTGTGTGATCGGGGCCTGAACATGCAGGAGGGTGTAAGGAGGGCAAGGAATAGAGTGAATTGGAGCGATGTGGTATACAGGGGTTGACGTGCTGTCAGTGGAGTGAATCAAGGCATGTGAAGCGTCTGGGGTAAACCATGGAAAGCTGTGTAGGTATGTATATTTGCGTGTGTGGACGTGTGTATGTACATGTGTATGGGGGGGGGGTTGGGCCATTTCTTTCGTCTGTTTCCTTGCGCTACCTCGCAAACGCGGGAGACAGCGACAAAGTATAAAAAAAAAAAAAAAAAAAAAAAAATATATATATATATATATATATATATATATATATATATATATATATATATATATATATATATATATTTTTATACTTAATCGCTGTCTCCCGCGTTAGCGAGGTAGCGCAAGGGAACAGACGAAAGAATGGCCCAACCCACCCACATGCAGATGTATATACATAAACGTCCACACACACACATACACATACCTATACATTTCAATGTATACATACATATACATACACAGACATATACATACATGCACATGTACATATTCATACTTGCTGCATTCGTCCATTCCCGTCGCTGCCCCATCACACATATCCCCCCCCTCTACATGCCCGAGGTAGCACTAGGAAAAGAAAAAAAAGGAAAAAAAAGGCCACATTTGTTCACACTCAGTCTCTAGCTGTCATGTGTAATGCACCAAAACCACTGCTCCCATTCCACATCCAGGCCCCACAAAACTTTCCAGGCTTTACCACAGATGCTTCACAGGCCCTGGTTCAATCCATTGACAGCACGTCCACCCCAGTACACCACATCGTTCCAATTCACTCTATTCCTTGCACACCTTTCACCCTCCTTTATGTTCAGGGCCCAATTGCTCAAAATCTTTTGCACTCCATCCTTCCACCTCCAATTTGGTCTCCTGCTTCTCCTCATTCCCTCCACCTTTGACACATATAACCTCTTTGTCAATCATTCCCCACTCATTCTCTCCATGTGACCAAACCATATCAACACACCCTCTTCTGCTCTCTCAACCACACAGTGGTGGTATGCATAGGCCATCAGACTAGGGAAGAAAAATGTTGGGACAGGTAAAGTAAAAGATGTAAGGATTAGGTGTTTACTTTGCACCTGTGTTATAAATATCTTGAGAAACAGAAGGATTAGTATAAGGTATTAATGGATCAGGAAAATATGTATGGTAGGGTTGATTAAGATGCTTTAAGGAAGGTGAAATGGATAAATGGCTTGGGGGAAAGCTACTAGAGGCAGTAAAGAGTTTTTATTAAGAAAGTAAGGCATGTGTGCAAGAAGGAAGAGAGGAGAGTGAGTGGTTCCAGGTGAAGGTGAGTCTGCAGCAAGGGTGTGTGATGTCACCGTTCAACCTATTCATGTATGGGGTGGTGATGAAGGTGAATGCAAGGGTCTTGAAGGGAGAGGTAGGTCTGCATTATGTTGGGACTGGGGGGTCCTGGGAGGTAAAAGAGTTGCTGTGTGTTGATGGGATGGAGGTTCAAATGAGAAACTACAGAAAACAGTTTCTGAATCAGGAAGAGTGTGTGAAAGTATAAAGTTCAGAGGTGAGGATATTAAGGACAGCATGGAAGACAACCAGGTTATAGGAATATATGTCTGACTGGAGAGGAGGTGGAGAAAATGGAATGTTTTAGATACCAAGGGGTAGATATGACAGGGGATGGAACCATGGGAGCTGAAGTAAACCACTGATGGGCGAGGGGATTAAGGTTCTGAGGACAGAAGAGTGTGGGAAAAAGAGAGGTTGTGAGGGGCAAAGATGGATATGTTTGATGGTTTAGTAGTCCTGATAGCATTGAATTAATGTGAGGTAGGGGCCTTACATAAAAAAAAAAAAAAGTAGGGAAAAGGAGTAAAAGTAGACCAGTATGGCTGCAAAAGCTGAAGCAGGTGTGCTGAAACGGTTTAGACATTTGGAAATAAGTGGAGATGGGGAAGACCAAGGATGAGATGGTAGGAAACAATCTCATCCATTTCTGATTTTTATCCTATTCATCTTCAGCAAGGCTTTAATTCAACCCTCCCTTTTCACCAACCTGTTCTCTATGACTCAGTCCACAACCAAACCCTTCCAAACTTCACTATACCTGCTACCTGAAACAAGCAGAATTTCTGCATTCTCATTCTTATCACATAAACTATGATGTACTACCTACAACTGCTCTAATACAGAAAAACTTAGGTTTTGGCAGACTTGCAATAAATGAGGTCTACACTGATTTCAGACTTGCAGAACAGTTCAAGGTGGTGCACTATGCTTTTGAAGAAGTTTGACTGGACGTGCAATCAAGTACATCATGCTCATATGACAGGATACCATGCAAACTAAGTGTTAACCAGCATGCCAACATGGAGTCACAATACTTACCTGATGTGGTGGGGACTGCACATGGCTACCACTGAGATGGTGGGTGTGATGGGGTTGTGTTGGTGCAGCACACATCATGGAAGATGGGCCACGGGCATGGGTATGGATATGGACGGCCTGTTGCTGCTGCTGGTGCTGCTGTTGGTGCTGCTGATGCTGCTGGTGCTGCTGCTGCTGCTGTTGCTGAAACTGGTGGTGTCCTCCTCCGCTGTTCATACTTGACATGGCCAGTGACACGGGCACCTACAAAAGAATAAAGAAAGGAAGGGTTAGAAGAAAAAGACATGAATAAAGAGATTTTTAGTAACATCCCTAGAAAACTTATGAAAAGATAACACTAATCAATGAAGTGGAGTATATCTACTGTGAAATTTGTGAGTGGAGCATTATATACTGAAAATGTCATCTGCAAACAGTGATAATGATCACAAAGTGGGGGAGGCTGCTAAAAGTCCACTTCAAAGATATAAGTACCAAATACCCAAAATCTACAACTGAAAGCTCTTCTACCTTGTCAAACATCTGTCCAAATGGATGAAAGACAGGTTCATTAGGAGCTTTGGAAACAATCAGTGAATCATTACTATTTGATGCAGAGCCCACAAGAAAATTCATTTATCTAACAGATAAGATAATCCCTTATCAAAGTTTCTAATCATTTATTGAACTACCTCATCTTCTTAAACATGCGGAAAGAGGCCACTGTAAATAAACTGTCAAAAAATATTAGAATTTTGTCAACTCAAGAGTAGTCTTTCATCCCTGATTCTAGTTAAATATTGGAAAAAATTACATCTAACACCAATTATAGGCTTGCTCCTACCCTACTGTCATGTGACAATTTAAATAATCCCATTCATTCAAAATCCCAGATTCTTTTTTATCCAATTACTCAAAGAAGTCTAGTCTAATGCCACCAGTGAAACAGGGTAAGTACAATGTTGACTCAAGCCCCTTTCACATAAACTCGCAATCTGTTACCTACAAGAGTATATATAGAGGCCATCTTTTACTGTCTTTATTACTTTGCATTTACTTAGGTTGAACTGCAATCCTTGTCATTCCATACTTCCCTCAAGACCTTAGTATTATAACCTGGAAACACTGTCACACATGAATCTACTCCTTCTGGAAATTAATTTGCTTAGATCAAGAAGAGCATTGGTCCAAAGACGAAGTCTGCAGTATGGCACTGGTAAGTCCAGCCTATTTGAAAAAGAGTGCAAGTCAAAATGTCATACATCAGAGCATAGGTGTACTACACATGGCTAAAGATATGATCGGGTAATAGGTGTAAGTCACCCTGATTCCAGTGTGCCCATGAAGTGTTAATGAAGGAAATTTCCCATTACTTACTCTAAAAGAATTTGTTTCCTATATTACTAAAATAGGATGGTAAAAACTGACTCTGTTGAGCACGCTGTACCTTAAAACCTAAGATTTCACTAAGCGTAATCTGAAGAGCATTCATTCCATTGGAATCTACTATATTTTGAACAGCAAATATGCCTAGTATCCTGGCATATCAAGAATACAATTCCTTGAAGCCATCCATAACTGAAGACTTTACATATACATTTTTCTGGGTCAATCTTGTCTAGACTATATCATTATTGTTATCAGTAATTTCTTTTTTTCCTTGTCACCTTAAAATTTAAGTCAATACATTCTTTTTCCCCTTATTGTATTGTTTTCTACATCTCTCATTTTCTCAGTTATCTCTGAAGTCAATGTGGGCCTGTGCATTTTTTGTTAGAGTAGTAAGTGTATGGTACATTGGAAACTGCCCCCCACCCCTACTTTCCAAGTAAAAACTGCTAAAGAAAAAGCACTAACTATGGGTAAAAGATTTCATTACATTGCATCTGGTTATTCTTTTGGAGATTTTAATAGTCTGACCTTTTCAGGAACTAAAGCTGGGCATTTACTGAGTGCATTGTAGGAAGTGGGTAGATGGGGAACTCAATGATGCCTCTGCCTGGTTTATGGCACTAGGAACCATGGTCCACTACAACTAGTAATAAAAAATGAGGTGTGTGGTTTTAGTTTCCATGAATACACTGCTAAAATCTGCTCTCCTTTTTGATGATCTCTAATATAAGTGGGTAAAACAAGTTTTGGTCTCTGAAAAGATGCAACATGTATGTATGTTTTTATGACTATAACCACTGATTAATAAAGAGACCTTCAAACCCAATCCTAAGGTATCATATTTCAAAATCTGGTAATATCATGTTGCAACTGCTAATGGTATCACATCACCATAACTGGTGATATTATGTTACAAAAACTGGTGGTATGTTACAAGTGGTGGTACCATGTCAACAAATAATGATACTAACACAACAATGTTATATCAGATGTGTTGTTCTGTAGTAGCACTTGGTGTTATCATGGCAACAGCTACTTGTATCAGAGTACAATCTTGTATCAGGTCATAATAACATGCATAAAATTGTAGAAAAAGCAAAGCAAAGCTGCACAATATGAAGTAATAATTACAGCAAGCAGTAGCAAAATAAAGCCATAAATGTGAGAACATTTTACAGTGAATGCAAATGAAACATGATTTAATGTATCTTTCCTGAATTTCAATTGATCAATCAAGAGCTCAATCATGCTAACCTACTGAGGAATAAGACTCATATACCTTTCAATATCTTTCAAAAATCCAATCTTGTATCAAATTTGAAATAGACTATCTTTAATACCATGGGGCTTTTAACATGACTAGCACTTAATATTGTAATTCCTCATTTAAATGGATGTGATTCAAGGCAGAGAGGTGGTGACAGATGCCATAATGATATGCTACTTTATGTAATGCTGTTCTTCATAACACTAGGTAGCTGAGGTAAAAAAAAATCTTTACCTTACAAATCCAAATGTGTCTTTTTAAGCCTCCCCAGCTCTTCCCTATTCATTCCTGAACCAAAAATCAATCTCCCAGTATATGACCCTGACCTCAGAATTAGTTCTGTGTGTAGAGGTGTAGGTTCAAAGGGTTGAAAGTGGGGAGAAACAGAAATGAAATGATGGATAAATGAGAAACTGGGGGAAGTTTGGGAAAACGAGGGAAGGGAAAGCAAGACGGAACATCGAGGAACTGAACTGAGTGAAAGTTGATGGCAGGAGACTAAACAGTGGTAGCACCAAGGCCTGAGCCAGTGCTGTTCAGAGCCTGTATCAGCCTATTCTAGTAAGCTCAGCTAAATGCACAGTGGAGGATTACATAGGTCAGGTACTCCTACTTGTACAGTGCTTGAGAGTATCATATGGGGAAAACCCTCAACAGGTCTGTGAACAAAACTTGAAGGAAAGTTTGTTGGTCTGAGATGAAGGCAGGTTTGGGTTCAGGAATGTGTTGAAGTGATATGAAAAAGGTCAACAAGAAGAGTCAGAGTTTCAAGAGTGACATGGCTATGCCACAGATCATAAATAATTAGTTACAATGACAGATAAATGGACATAAACAAGTATAACATAAGAGGAAATTACAAAGGAAACAACAATGTTGAGGCCAACATCAGAATTAGGTAGAAATAATATGACATACCAGATGAAACAACCTCATGGGAAACAAAATGTACATCAGTGAGGCAAAAGGAAAAATGTACCAGAGGCTGATGTGGAGTAATCTATACTAACAAGGGGTGGGACAGGGGTAAGGAAGACAGCTCTTTGGGGGAAAGGGGTTATCGGGGGGTTTGTATAAAAACTGTTTTGGGTGATAAAGGAAGTAAAGTTAAGTTTGGGGAAATAGTGGGGGTTTGTGGGGAAATTGGGTTTGAGGTAGCAATATAAGGACTCTAATGACTGAGAAACTTAGGGAAGCAGCTGAAGAATTCTGAGGGTAAAATAACAGTGACAGAGGAAAATGGGGACTGGAAGAACTGAAAATGGGGTTTTAGGCATATAAGGGTTTATAGGGAGAGGAAGGGAAAGAGAGGCCTGAAGAGGAAGAGTGGTAGGTTGAAACAACAATGGAAATGAGAAGGTTTAAAACAAAAAAATATTCTAAAGAGTGTAAAGTTAAAAAGAGGGTGGGGCAGAACAAAGAACTGACAGGGAATAACTTGGAAGTATAGAGAAGGAAGAGGGATGCAAGTGTGAGGGGGAGGGGATAGAAAAAGACTAGAGGATGTGATGCCCTGCTCTCCAGGAGGAGCAGCAGAGGTGGATGACTGAGATAAGAGGAGGGGCAACACATGAGAAGCTCCAGTGACTACGTGATGAATATTTGGCTACAGGAAGCATGGCTACTGATACTGATGGTGGAGAGAGAGAGAGAGAGAGAGAGAGAGAGAGAGAGAGAGAGAGAGAGAGAGAGATTTAGTTTTAATATTTCTATATGTCTAGTTATACACAAACAATGCATTTCTGTTATAGCATGGGTGAAGGGTACATGGCAGCAAGTATCGAGCACACAATGGGTACAATACATGGACAAAGAAGGGTGACAGGAGGGCCCGAGTGGGTCCTCTTCTAATCAGAGAAAGAAGGAGGTTTAAGAGATATCAAATACATATTACATGTTTGCAGGATAGTAAGTAATAGTGACAGCAACATAAGTAACTACATCTGTGTCATACAGATGTTTAATGTACAGATTACAATATATATATATTGTGCAAAGTGAGAGGGTTAGGGAAAATGATTTGGTAAACAGAGAAGAGGTAGTGAAAGCTTTGCGGAAGATGAAAGCCGGCAAGGCAGCAGGTTTGGATGGTATTGCAGTGGAATTTATTAAAAAAGGGGGTGACTGTATTGTTGACTGGTTGGTAAGGTTATTTAATGTATGTATGACTCATGGTGAGGTGCCTGAGGATTGGCGGAATGCGTGCATAGCGCCATTGTACAAAGGCAAAGGGGATAAGAGTGAGTGCTCAAATTACAGAGGTATAAGTTTGTTGAGTATTCCTGGTAAATTATATGGGAGGGTATTGATTGAGAGGGTGAAGGCATGTACAGAGCATCAGATTGGGGAAGAGCAGTGTGGTTTCAGAAGTGGTAGAGGATGTGTGGATCAGGTGTTTGCTTTGAAGAATGTATGTGAGAAATACTTAGAAAAGCAAATGGATTTGTATGTAGCATTTATGGATCTGGAGAAGGCATATGATAGAGTTGATAGAGATGCTCTGTGGAAGGTATTAAGAATATATGGTGTGGGAGGCAAGTTGTTAGAAGCAGTGAAAAGTTTTTATCGAGGATGTAAGGCATGTGTACGTGTAGGAAGAGAGGAAAGTGATTGGTTCTCAGTGAATGTAGGTTTGCGGCAAGGGTGTGTGATGTCTCCATGGTTGTTTAATTTGTTTATGGATGGGGTTGTTAGGGAGGTAAATGCAAGAGTTTTGGAAAGAGGGGCAAGTATGAAGTCTGTTGGGGATGAGAGAGCTTGGGAAGTGAGTCAGTTGTTGTTCGCTGATGATACAGCGCTGGTGGCTGATTCATGTGAGAAACTGCAGAAGCTGGTGACTGAGTTTGGTAAAGTGTGTGGAAGAAGAAAGTTAAGGGTAAATGTGAATAAGAGCAAGGTTATTAGGCACAGTAGGGTTGAGGGTCAAGTCAATTGGGAGTTGAGTTTGAATGGAGAAAAACTGGAGGAAGTGAAGTGTTTTAGATATCTGGGAGTGGATCTGGCAGCGGATGGAACCATGGAAGCGGAAGTGGATCATAGGGTGGGGGAGGGGGTGAAAATTCTGGGGGCCTTGAAGAATGTGTGGAAGTCGAGAACATTATCTCGGAAAGCAAAAATGGGTATGTTTGAAGGAATAGTGGTTCCAACAATGTTGTATGGTTGCGAGGCGTGGGCTATGGATAGAGTTGTGCGCAGGAGGATGGATGTGCTGGAAATGAGATGTTTGAGGACGATGTGTGGTGTGAGGTGGTTTGATCGAGCAAGTAACGTAAGGGTAAGAGAGATGTGTGGAAATAAAAAGAGCGTGGTTGAGAGAGCAGAAGAGGGTGTTTTGAAATGGTTTGGGCACATGGAGAGAATGAGTGAGGAAAGATTGACCAAGTGGATATATGTGTTGGAGGTGGAGGGAACGAGGAGAAGAGGGAGACCAAATTGGAGGTGGAAAGATGGAGTGAAAAAGATTTTGTGTGATCGGGGCCTGAACATGAAGGAGGGTGAAAGGAGGGCAAGGAATAGAGTGAATTGGAGCGATGTGGTATAACGGGGTTGACGTGCTGTCAGTGGATTGAATCAAGGCATGTGAAGCGTCTGGGGTAAACCATGGAAAGCTGTGTAGGTATGTATATTTGCGTGTGTGGACGTATGTATATACATGTGTATGGGGGGGGTTGGGCCATTTCTTTCGTCTGTTTCCTTGCGCTACCTCGCAAACGCGGGAGACAGCGACAAAGTATAATAAAAAAATAATATAAATATATATATATATATATATATATATATATCCTCGCAAACGCGGGAGACAGCGACAAAGTATAAAAAAAAAAAAAAAAAAAAATATATATATATATATATATATATATATATATATATATATATATTTATTTATTTTGCTTTGTCGCTGTCTCCCACGTTTGCGAGGTAGCGCAAGGAAACAAAAGAAATGGCCCAACCCACCCCCATACACATGCATATACATACACGTCCACACGCAAATATACATACCTATACATCTCAATGTACACATACATATACACACACACACACATAAATATATACCCATACACACAATTCACACTCTGCCTTTATTCATTCCCATCGCCACCTCGCCACACATGGAATACCATCCCCCTCCCCCCTGATGTGCGTGAGGTAGCGCTAGGAAAAGACAACAAAGGCCCCATTCATTCACATTCAGTCTCTAGCTGTCATGCAATACTGCCCGAAACCACAGCTCCCTTTCCACATCCAGGCCCCACACAACTTTCCATGGTTTACCCCAGACGCTTCACATGCCCTGATTCAATCCACTGACAGCACGTCAACCCCGGTATACCACATCGATCCAATTCACCCTATTCCTTGCACGCCTTTCACCCTCCTGCATGTTCAGGCCCCAATCACTCAAAATCTTTTTCACTCCATCTTTCCACCTCCAATTTGGTCTCCCACTTCTCCTCGTTCCCTCCACCTCCGACACACATATCCTCTTGGTCAATCTTTCCTCACTCATTCTCTCCATGTGCCCAAACCATTTCAAAACACCCTCTTCTGCTCTCTCAACCATGCTCTTTTTATTTCCACACATCTCTCTTACCCTTACATTACTTACTCGATCAAACCACCTAACACCACACATTGTCCTCAAACATCTCATTTCCAGCACATCCACCCTCCTGCGCACAACTCTATCCATAGCCCATGCCTCGCAACCATACAACATTGTTGGAACCACTATTCCTTCAAACATACCCATTTTTGCTTTCCGAGATAATGTTCTCAACTTCCAAACATTCTTCAAGGCTCCCAGAATTTTCGCCCCCTCCCCCACCCTATGATTCACTTCCGCTTCCATGGTTCCATCCGCTGCCAGATCCACTCCCAGATATCTAAAACATATATATATATATATATATATATATATATATATATATATATATATATATATATATATATATATATTTCTGTCTTTCATACTATTTGCCATTTCCCGCCTCAGCGAGGTAGTGTTAAGAACAGAGGGCTGGGCCTCTGAGGGAATATCCTCACCCGGCCCCCTTCTCTGTATATTGCATATACACTAATTATGAGTGTGTATTTGAAACAGGACACAATGTAAATATG
Organism: Panulirus ornatus; assembly: GCF_036320965.1. Classification (NCBI taxonomy): domain Eukaryota; kingdom Metazoa; phylum Arthropoda; class Malacostraca; order Decapoda; family Palinuridae; genus Panulirus; species Panulirus ornatus. The sequence continues at coordinate 18,151,658 of NC_092291.1, forward strand.
TAACGCTGACAGTAATATAATATGGCAAAGATACATTACATATGGGACATGCAGTGACACAAGGTATGGATAATAGGCATGTTAACATGGACAACAACAAAAAGAAGATTATGGTACATTACACAATGGACATGTAGCTACATAATGTGCTTTCACTGGGCATGATCAAATCATATGTTTATACAGCTCAGGGCATGAGAGAGAGAGAGAGAGAGAGAGAGAGAGAGAGAGAGAGAGAGAGAGAGAGAGAGAGAGAGAGAGAGAGAGAGAGAGGCCTGATTGGAATGGGGCCAAGTGAAGAAGGCATAGGTGGGCCAGGGGCGTGATGGAGGCTAAGGAACAGTACCCACCTACCTACAAGAAATGGCGCCGCTGGAGGCACAATACCAACCTAACTACTGGTAAAGGTGCTACTGGAGATACAGTACCTACCTAACTACTAGTACAGGTGCTGCTGGAGGCACAATACAGACCGTACTACCGGTAAAGGTGCTGCTGGAGGCAAAGTACTCAGCTACCAGTACATGACACGAGGATGTGCTACTAAGCAGGGTATGTGGTAGCGGTGATCTGGCCTACGGACAGTGTAAGTGGTGAGGGTGGGCCGTGAGACGTAATACAGTGAGCAAGGTAGTCTGAGGGCGGCGGGAGGTGCTTGGTGTAGGGTTGGAGGGGTAGTACTTGGTGCACGGGAAGGGAACAAGTGGAGGGATGGGGGGAGGTGAAGGTCATAGGAAGGTCCCGTGAAGGGCTCACAGAACAGGGAGGGGAATCTGACGAAGGAGTGGAGGATATGGAGGGGGAGGAGGAAGATCGGGACGGAGGGAGGGAAGGGGGACATGGCGGCTGGAGCAGGCGGAGGGACGGGAGGGGCGGGGGGAATACCACATGGTAAGATGGATGGAAAGAGGAAATTAAAAGAAGGCGGACGTGGGAGAAGGAGAGGGTTATAACGAGTGGGAGGGACAAGGGGGAGGGGTTGGCTTCGGGGCAGAGAAGGGAAGGGGAGGAGGAGGACGATATCTTGCAAGATTTCACGCAATGAACCAGAGAGAACCACCAGCTGACAGGGGAATACCAAGGACAGCAGCTGGATATGGATACACAGACAGATATACAGAAAGATATATAAACAGATAGATAGATAGACAATCAGACGGATTGATAAAGACAAACATACAGGCAGACAGAGACACAGATATATGAATAGACAAATAAAGACTGATGGACAGATTGTCAGACAGACAGACTGACAAATGTAACTGTTCCTCGGGCCAATACCACACTTAATGATTCATTGATACAGGGGGGCAGTCACTGAGGCAGTGGGGCCTAACACACACCACATACAAAGACTCTTTACCCCGAGGAATCAATAAAGAACAACCAAGAGTGTAAGGAAATTACAAGTCAACAACTAACGAGTTTCATCAATATCACTGCATTACAGCAAGTAATCAATATCACTGTCCTATACCAAGTAATCAATATCACTTGTCCTACACCAAGTAATCAATATCACTGCCCTACAGCAAGTAATCAATATCACTTGTCCTACACCAAGTAATCAATATCACTTCCTTACGGCAAGTAATAAAATTACTGCCAAGTGGAAGTGCCTGGCAAGACATTGATCAGCGAACCAATCAGGTAAAAAAAAAAATGATAATTCCAGAAAAATAATGAGTACAGGGGACGTAATATTGGCACTGATAACTGACCTCATGATTAACATCTCGATGTATAACCTTAACACTATGTTAAGAAACACGTACTTATTCCAGTTTAAAAAAAAAAGAAAAATAAGAGGCACAATGTCTGATTTTTACCTGCCTGGGAAGCACTAGCCACTATCAAAAAACAACAAACAACAAACAGGAGTGAGTTTTAACTCAAAATCTTACTGTAGTTAGCCAGAGATGGCCTGAAACACAGGATGGATTATTCTATACCACTCTATACCACAGATAATTGGAATCTTTAATCACCATGACGAGAGGGAAAAAGTCGTCATCAATCCCCCTTTAACCACGACGGTATCTTAGCCTGTAACATGACCCTTAAAGGTCAGGTCAAAGGTTACACCGTCATACCTTGGGGCGTGTGCCGTCGTACTCAAAGAGGTTAGATCGGGGATGATGAGAGGGTATAGGCAAGAAGGGCGGCTAAAATACTAGGGAAAAGGCAGACGGACGTCGTCAATAATAATTCGTAGTCTGTCTACTGTGAGGTTCCGCAAGCCACACAGAGATAAGAACCCAGACAATGACTACCACACACCTTACCAACACTTCACGTCACAACGCCAGAACACGAGAGAGAGAGAGAGAGAGAGAGAGAGAGAGAGAGAGAGAGAGAGAGAGAGAGAGAGAGAGAGAGAGAGAGAGAGAGAGTCATGATGCCACATTTACTGGGGGAAGAGTGTTCATGTTGTACGCGACACTGTCCCCTTTAATGTCTAACGTCTTGTCTCACAGAGCCTTGAGTACGGACAAATAATCAGGACCAGAATTCGGACCTGCGTGGTGTAGCGGTTAGCGTTGTGACTACCATCACGCATGCATGCACGGGCCGCCTAGAATCAAACCCACAACCGGGTCTACAGTCTACCCAACAACACAAGTGTGAAGCTCTCTACCTGCAACACACAAACTGTAATCACAAGTAATCCCTGACGAGTCATCTACATTCCTACTTCACAGGTAAAATGTGTCTTAGGAAGGAGACCAGCAAGTAGATTAGCGCTCAAAACTGCTCCTTCTTTAATAATCTTTGCCAAATATTCACCGGGAGAAACAGGCAGGGATCATTCCATTTTACACTAACTATACTAAGTGGATGCGATGTAAACATGTAGGAACGACGCGCACACTTGATAAAAGTGCTTGAAGTGGTAAACAGCTTCCTTGAGTACGACGCTCCAGAGCGTCTGGGGTAAGAGCCAATCTTGTGAGCTTACTGAAAGTCCAAGACCTTACTCAGCCAAAGGGAAATTCATCAGAATCTGGCACACGGGCTTGTTGTTTATTACTGTGTTCGAAGCAATGGCCCTTCAGAGCCGTCGTCAGGGGAGTGAGGTACTCTCCACTCTTCTGGGAGACGCAGGAGAATGGAGGATCAAGGGAAGGGCAAGATTTCCGGAAAAGATAGCACGGGAAAAGAAAGGGTGGAGGAGGGGAAGGAGGAGGAGGAGGAGATAAGGGGCAAGAAGGAAAAGAGACTACGAGATGATGATGGGTTCAGGAAAATGTACCGCAAACACAGGACTAAAGATGGTGCCCTCCTGCGCCTGGTGGGCAGACAGTAACAGTAATAAAGAACAAATGTCTCATGGGATGGAAGCAAATAAAAATAAAAAAAAAACGTTTTCTTTTAAGAGGATAAAATATAGAAGTCAGAAATAGGCAACTACCCAAAACTGAGAAAGAAGAGAGACGGGGCAACCAACTCAAGACTAGTAGAGTGGGCGAGGACTCTACTGATCAAGGTAAGGGAGTAGTGGGGGGAGCAAGAGAGGAGCAGGGGAGACGAAAATGAAGGTCAGGAGCAGACGAGGTCCTCTGGGCCACATCTACCACACGCAGGATCAAGGCCTTGGGCACGACAAACACAATGCACATCCTCAAACATGGAAACCGACGGACTGACTACACAATCACATCAAATACCATGACTTTGCAGTATCACGACATCAACAAGAAAGCAAAAGCCTAACGCAAACAAATAAATAATGACAAGAAAATATAAACAACGAGTTAAATTAAAAAAACAGGCGAAACAAACTCACAGACCAAAACAAGAAACTTCAATCGGATAAATAACACGTAATATGAACACAAACATAAGATCGTACATTATGATACGGAAACTGCTGAAAACATAGAAATTAAAAGAAAAATCAACGCTAAAACAGCACGGCAACACGAGCAGCGTGTAACAGCACAGGACGGCAAAGGATCCAAGTCGCACATCAAAATGACAAAACAGGATCATAAAATACCATTGATATCCCGTGACCTGAGACGAAGCGTAAGGGGATAAACGACCTAAAAAAAAACATACTAAACTCAATTAAATGAACACCAAGAACGACACATGGACGACCAAGCATATGATAATATATATACACGGTATCGCCCTGACACGAGCGATAACACCTGAGAAACTGCAGTGTGTCATCTAACAAAGAAAAAAAAATGCTTTGATGACAATTCTGTATTTCATAATGCAAACATTGCTTAACCAACGCGAAACTAAGGCACTGACAATTATGTTACCATGAGCGAGACACAGACTCATGATCCCCACGACAACTGCCATGAACAGCCACGACCCAGAACCCCTTCAAAAAAAAATAAATAAATAAATAAAAAAGGCCAGCTACCCTGGGAGCCACGACATGGGAGTACAACAGCCTCAGGCTTCTTCCCATCCCCCTTGCCCCATCACAAACCCCTCCCCCAAGCTCGACCCACCCAGAACCTCCGGCCGCCATAGCCTAGCCGTGCTCCATCACGCACCAAAACATTACATAAAACTGGCGGATTATTTTACGAACTTCGACAAGAAAATAATCAATAACTGAAAAAATAATGATGTCAGCTTTAGCCTGGATGTGGTTGGTTGTCCTGAGAGTAAAATTTCTTCCGCCTACGTAAATTCAAACTGAACAACAAATATGGCCAGACCTATAGTACATCCAGTGTGATTACGAGGCTTTGGACAAAATCCACGCGCTGTCTTAAGCATATCCTCATCCGTCGCCATTAAGTGGGGAAACAAGCGTCCTGCCAACATCGGGCCGGACGCCATTACGAAACAAATGAACGTCTCCACGGAAAATAAAAAGGCGAGAAGAGCGTGGGAGCGGATGTTGCCGGCGGGCGCTGGCGGAAACACGGATGGCAATCGGATTCGTGGGTATGCGAACGTGATTTCTTCCTTGGCCTAAAATGCAGATGCAAACGGTGCCATCTTTAGTCGCCCCTAAAAAAAAAATATATATATATATATAAAAGGAGTAGCGTGTGTGCTTATCTACAAGGACTCGATATAGTCCAAACTAAAGACCTGATTTAATCTACCCCTCTTTTAAATAGGGTGTGGCCAACTACATGGTTATATCGTGTGGGGAGCACGTACGACGGAGAGATTATGCTACGAGGCAGGGCTAGCGCGTAGCCCTCACCGTAAGAGGTGACCGAGAACGAGTTGTGCGAGTTACGTGGTGTTGTCGGGTGTTAAGGCATGGGATGGAGAGAGAGAGAGAGAGAGAGAGAGAGAGAGAGAGAGAGAGAGAGAGCTGCATATGACGAGAATGAAAAATATCATACAAGAACAATCATCTTTAATACGTTCAACTCGTGGATAACCAATAATCAATTTACCTTAAACACAAATTACGTCTCGTTACAAAGCCTTTCTGAAGTCGTAAATATAGGTAATCATGCCACTCAAAAAAAAAAAAAAAAATAAACAAAGACTACTCCATCTTTGCATGTCGGCTTTACTTCACACTAACAAAAGTATTGAGGAAGACCGTGTGGCTGGGAAATCCTTCCAAATGAAATATTGGAAACCAGCGCGACTTTAGAAACTGAATTTGAAGGTCGTACCGTGACAGTGGAAAACACACACACACACACATACTCACACACACACACACACACACACACACAGTAAGCGAATCCTTCAACAAGTGTAAATATATACAAAGGCTAATTTACCTCATGTCCTGAATGCTGAGTCAATAAGCCGTCATGATGAGTCTGAAGAAGTTCTGTCCAAAAAACCATGGATACATTTGCAGGATCTGACAGAACTTACACAACAGAGACGAATGCAATATGAGCACGGCCGGTACAAACCTTGAGCACGGCGGTGCGAACCTTGAGCACGGCGGTATGAACCTTGAGCACGGCGGTACGAACCTTGAGCACGGCGGTATGAACCTTGAGCACGGCGGTACGATCATTCAGCACGACTGTACGAGCCTTGAGCACGACGATACCTTAGACCTCTACGGTTATGCAATCGCAAACAAGGGTCGTGCTGTCGTGCGGTTACAACTAAAAAAAATCCATCTCATGTTCCAATCCTGGCATCTGCCCCACACGAAGTACGAAAATAATGAAGGAAAAGAAAACGGTTTTAAAAGGGGAAGAAAACAGCACAATAACATTGTCTGATTCCCCATTCCTCACACTGAGTCGAAGACCCTATCCCCCATTCCTTAGATTATTTAAAAATCCTCACTCCTTACACTGAGTCAAAATCCATATTCCTCACACCGAGAGCAAATATTCAACGGTCATATTTACTTTGGCAATAATTGATGAAGCCTCGCAGACCAATAAGCTAAAAGAATCCCAAGCAAATAAGCTAAAGGAATCGCCCACCGGTAAACACGTAAAAATGGATTATCCTGTATAACAAGCAAATTACATGGCGGCTTCACGAAATATTTATGATAATAATAATAATTCAAGGACAAGAGGTATTTCAAATTCATGGAATATAAATGTCTCAAAATATCTGAAGAGAAATAATGGAATCTTATTATGAAATTATCTATTATGAATAGTCCATTTTACAGTGTGTGTGTGTGTGTGTAATGGTTGGAATACAGTCGTTGTTAAAGCGGGATTCGAACGCTGTCAAGGCGGTTTATATTCGCTGTTAAGGTTCCAAATGAATCATGGACGACTCTACGCCTCTACCAGCTAATTCTATATTACTGCCATACATCTACATAACACAATCCCTACTTCCAATGTCTCCTCAACCACTGCTTCCTCCTCTCCCGTTGTCCCTGCTGCCTTTAACCACCCCCCACCTACCCCTAGCTAAGTACCCTTCATCCACAGTAACACCAGAGTGCGTCGTCTGTACACAGCTCACAAGCATATGTATTAAAGATGCTCATAAAACTGGTACGCCTCCCTCGCCTCACCAGACGTTCCCTAACCCACGCCATTCCTCAGTGTCAGCTTTCCTAATCCGACGGTTCGTCTTCAAGAAATCCACTTCAGCACCTTGGGAAATGTGTGTGTGTGTGTGTGTGTGTGTGTGTGTGTGTGTGTGTGTGTGTTGAGAGTGGCAGGGGGTAGTGGCGTAATTCGTATTTCGATAAGGTTCTTTTTGATGTTAGCTGAGACGGCATGGGCAGGTGAGGCCCTAATTAAGGCCATCCCATCCACGCTATATATATATATATATATATATATATATATATATATATATATATATATATATATATATACATATATATATATATATATATATATATATATATATATATCCTAGCCTGAGCCAGGTACCCATTATATCGACCAACCCTTTCGGGGTGGGTGAACAGCTGGATTAACTATGGACCGGGTGCCGTAACCAGGAATCGAACCTATGCCCTCGACCCTGGGCGGCCCGTGATCGTGTCAAGGTCAGGAACGCTATCCGTTACACACACACACACACACACACACACACAAAGAAAAGTTTGCCTACAATCTAACCTAACAATATCAGTCATCACCAACACACTACCAGCAATCCCCTACTTCAGACGTCATCTCCAACACCAACGCCATCAGTGTGATCCCACCACTCTAGCAACAGTGGAGGGGGAGTGGGACATCCCCCCCACAAACAGGAACAGGTCAACTCTCTGCTCAATTAAATTCCTGACACGGTCTCCCAGATGACGGCTTCCCAGGTACACCCGGCACCTAGACACAGAGGCCGGAGAAGGCATCCACACACGTCCACACACGACCTGGTACATGGCACACAGGACCTGGGACGAGGAACGCACGGGCACTCGCTACCCAGGACATGCTCTACGGGTCCCCTGCCTGGCTGTGCTTGGGGGTAAAAAGGAGGTGAGATGAAGAGTATATTGTTCGTCCAACATCCCCACACCTAGATCCCTCACTGTCCCCGCCTTGCAGCAACATACCTTCGTCCCCACCATGGAGGAGGAACGTAAATCACGCCCATCGCTCTTGTCGGAGGCCCTACAAAACCTGCTCGAGATGTGTGTGTGTGTGTGTGTGTGTGTGTGTGGAGGTTATCAGCGTCCTCAGCCAACGGTACACAGCTGTACTAATAATCCCTCTGGTGTTATGCTCGCTCTCCAAACCGTGAGAGGTGAAGCTGGCCCCACCCCACACTGGTGTGGTCCTGGGCTGGAGAGGATATAAGTGCTGTGAATAGTGTCATCACCGGTCCTGCCTCTCTCTCGTACTGATCCTTCACAAAATTAAGCTCCCCATTCTCATGAAGAGGTAAATTCCTATCTCACAAAGACACAAACACACACACTTTATATATATATATATATATATATATATATATATATATATATATATATATATATATATATATATATATATATACATATATATATATATATATATATATATATATATATATATATATATATATATATATATATATATATATATATATATATATATATGAAATACGCATGCACAAGAAATTTCTTTCGAGTGTCATTACGGAATAAATGGATCCTCGCACATGCCATCAGTACCGGTACTTGTGACGGCACCCCAACGTAATATTACCGTCACTTCCAGTAATTGTGCCGGCAACCAAGCCAGCACTCCATTATGGTCAATTATATTCGTCAGTGCTGGAGGGGAACATTCTCAACACCGAAGACTCCTGAGAGTTGTGGCAACACCACACATCCGTGCATAACCCAGCGAATGCCACGGTAAGGCCCTTGTGTACGACGGTGCGACCCTTGGGCACGACGGTACGGGCCCTTGGGCACGACGGTACGGGCCCTTGGGGACGACGGTACGGCCCTTGGGCACGACGGTGAGACCCGATGGTACGACTCTCAAGACCTGAGGACCCTCGGTGTGTTCTCATAACAAATGATAACACAGGAACTCCTCCAGTCGGAGTCTCTGGTGCCTGTAGACACAACAGTGCAGGATGGAATTCCCTCCTCCTCCTCCTCCTCCTCCTCCTCAAGCCTCCAGCAGTAGAGGGCAGGTGGGGGCCTCCTCTAGTCATCCACCTTCAACTGAAAGTATAATCCACGATCAACCCCGCCACCATCCCCCTGGCCCCAGTGCACGACAGGCGCGGCCCCACCCCAACCCCCGAATGCGCGGTAGGTCCGCTCCTCTCACAGTGCACACACACCAGGTCGCCTCTCCCCCTCCTCACCCAATACACGTCAGGGTCCGTCCTATCCCGCCCCTCCCAGTGCGCCCAGGGTCCCATCCCCAGTCCCTCTCCAGTAAGCACCCCGTAAGACCACTCCAGCTGCAACACCTACACACACACACCCCTGATACCTGGGGGATGGACAACTTAAAAAAAAAAAGAAATCACTCCGGGGATGACCTCTCCACCCCTCCTCCCCCGAAAAAGCACGGGGTGCAACCCCAGAGGACCACTTCAGCTGTACACCCCTTACAATCTCTCTCTCTCTCTCTCTCTCTCTCTCTCTCTCTCTCTCTCTCTCTCTCTCTCTCTCTCTCTCTCTCTCTCTCTCCCTCTCTCTCCCTCTCTCTCTCTCTCCTCTCTCTCTCTCTCTCTCTCTCTCTCTCTCTCTCTCTCTCTCTCTGCTTCCTCACCGGTAAACCGTGAGCACAAGCAGCGCTGGCCGCTATGCCGGAAAGTCGCCGCTCGTGTCGTCTTGGGAGGCGCTCAACATTGACACTCTGGGATGCTAAACCTCACATCTCAGCGGGGTGTGTGTGTGTTCAACCACACCTCACAAAGCGCCCAACCTCACATCTTAGCGGGGGTGTTCAACCTCACCTCTCGAAGCGCTCAACCTCACATCTCTGAAGGAGCTCAAGCAGACATACTCGAGCGCTTGGTTAACCCCACGCCTCCGTAGCTCTGACGGAGAGACTTCCCACACCGGACTTCGATGAAGCATCAAGAAAGCGGTTTCGTATTTCGTAATGTGCAAAAGCATTTAACCATAAGACCACAACGCAGAAGTATAAAAATAAGAGAAAAAATATCATAAAGGCCCTAACGGAAGATCTTAAAGGATCCTTACACCCAAATTTTACCGAAAATGGTACCATACACGAACAGGTTACCACAGACATGGCATTGTATATGACCAGAATGTCGTAAGATACCATACACATGTTGCTTCCAGTTTGCAAGACCCCCAGAGGGCGTTTGTGCTGGCAACTGGGCCGGTCCCCACAGTCCTAAGTGTACGTAGCTCCTCTTGGTATGCCAGTTCACATTATGCATAGATTTTTTTTTTCCCCCCTCCGAGATTAACATAATTTTATAATGGACGTTGGGAGCAGCTGGAGGCCCCGGGCCGCCTGCTCCAACTATCCGGTGATCTCCATCTACGGTGAGGAGGAATGTGGGATACTGTTACTGTCCTCCGCCTGATAACATTGTCCTCAGGCATTCTCTTATCTGTCCTTCCCTTGTACTCTCATGTTCCCTTGTCGAGCGGGGCGGTCCGCGCTCCACCACCCCCACTTCCTTCACCTCACCTCCCCAGCCCCCCTTAACAACACTTCCCTACCCCTCCTCACCACACCTTCCTACCTCCTCACCACACTTCCCTACCCCCTCACCACACTTCCCTACCCCCTCACCACACCTTCCTACCCTCACCACACCTTCCTACCCTCACCACACCTTCCTACCCCCTCACCACACCTACCTACCCTCACCACACCTTCCTACCCCCTCACCACACCTACCTACCCTCACCACACCTTCCTACCCTCTTAATCACACCTTCCTACCCTCTCATCACACTCCTCTACTCCCTTCACCACACCTCCCTACCCCCCCTCACCACACCGTCCTACCCCCATCATATCTCCCTGCCCCCCTCACCACACTTCCCTACCCCTCTCACCACACCTCCCTACCCTTATCACCACACCTCCCTACACCCTTCACCACATCTCCCAACCACTTCACCATACCTCCCTACATCCCTCGCCACACCTCCCTACCCTCATCACCACACCTCCCTATCCAACCTCATCACCACACCTCCCTGCCCCCCCTTCACCACACCTCCCTATCCACCTTCACCATATCTCCCTCACCCTTCACCATACCTCCCTCACCCTTCACCATACCTCCCTGCCCATACCTCCCTCACCCTTCACCATACCTCCCTCACCCTTCACCACACCTCCCTGCCCATACCTCCCTCACCCTTCACCACACCTCCCTGCCCATACCTCCCTCACCCTTCACCACACCTCCCTGCCCATACCTCCCTCACCCTTCACCATACCTCCCTCACCCTTCACCACACCTCCCTGCCCATACCTCCCTCACCCTTCACCACACCTCCCTGCCCAACTTACAGCCCAAGACCCAGTAAGTTTCTGCAACTTAACTGTTAATCTGATACTTAAGAGGATACAACTTTCTTCGGGAGCCTATATTCCAGAGATTCGGGGTGGTTGTGAGGGGGGGAGGATGATGGTCTCCTCCCACAGGACGGGGGCGGGCGCCATGCTCGGCGCCTGGCCTGGTCTTGCCGTGGGCGGGCCATCCCGGCAGCCGTGACGTCACGCATGCTGCTGCTGACGTCACCCACCACCGCCTCACTCCCACGAACGCAGCCACGAAACCCACTTCGGAAATCACCCCTCCCACCCATACGCACGCCAGACGGTTCATGAATAAACAGAGTTCATTGATTATCATGAGTCATTAAGAGGGGGGAAAAAAATCTAAAAATCACACACTGGAAAATGCGATCACGAAAGAAATAACCACTTTTAAAATGATTAAAGTGATAATAAGGGATCTACACACACACACACACACACACATACACACACACACACACGTCCTCGTAAATACAGCTGGAACTTTCCTCACGTGTACCCTGTGCGGCCCACACCACCACGCACTGCTTTAACCTCGGTACCTCACGAGAGAGAGAGAGAGAGAGAGAGAGAGAGAGAGAGAGAGAGAGAGAGAGAGAGAGAGAGAGAGATAGAGATAGAGAGAGAGAGAGAGAGAGAAACGTGCTCAGAACACCGTGTATTATATAAACACCTCATCATCTCAACGGCCCAATCATAAACAGGTGCTGATCGACACACACACACACACACACACACACATACGCGCGCGCACACACCCACGCGCGCGCGCGCACCCCTACACTCAACGTTCAAAAGACTGGATGAAGCGGGAAGACAAGACCAGAGAGTGAATTTCCAGTTCCTTAATCGATATAGCGACGAACTTCCCTTGGCACAGGCAGGAACCGATCATCTTGCTAGCACACACACACGAAAAAATAAAATAACCAAAGGAGTAAAAAAAAAAAAAGTGAATAAATAAGTGTATGGAGACAAGGAGGAAGAGGAGGAGGGATGGAACATGCTGAAGTGAAAAAAAGAAAAAGGTCGATAAACAGTTTGAAAAACTCAAAGAGAAATGTATCATGGAATAGATCAATCATAGTGACGGGGGGATGTTTACGAGAGTAGAACTCCCTCCCCTGATTACAGTAGGTGGGGAGGCCCACGAGGGTGAAACTCTCCTCCCCTCACCCCCAGGGTGCAGGAATGGGGCCTCCGAGTGTAAAACTCGCCTCTCCTCTCCCCCCCAGAGTACACAAGCAGGCCCCACGAGTGTAAAACTCCCCCTCCCCCTCCCCTCCCCTTCCCCCCGAATACAGAAGTGGGACCCAGGAGTATAAAACTCCCTCTCTCTCTCTCTCTCTCTCTCTCTCTCTCTCTCTCTCTCTCTCTCTCTCTCTCTCTCTCTCTCCTCACGCTCCTCAAGGCAACAAAACTTTTCTCGCCAAATTATGTAAGACATATATATATATATATATATAGGAGGGTGAAAGGAGGGCAAGGAATAGAGTGAATTGGAGCGATGTGGTATACAGGGGTTGACGTGCTGTCAGTGGATTGAATCAAGGCATGTGAAGCGTCTGGGGTAAACCATGGAAAGCTGTGTAGGTATGTATATTGCGTGTGTGGACGTGTGTATGTACATGTGTATGGGGGGGGTTGGGCCATTTCTTTCGTCTGTTTCCTTGCGCTACCTCGCAAACGCGGGAGACAGCGACAAAGTATAAAAAAAAAAAAAAAAAAAAAAAAAATTATATATATATATATATATATATATATATATATACGTAACTCCAAACATGAAATAGATATCTATAAATTCGAGAATTGTATGAAGTACTGATATCCTAAGAGAAGTAAGTTTATAAATCTCTCGATCATATACCCTATATATGGCTAAAAATATTCCATAAACGAGTCAAAACGTTGATATATATATATATATATATATATATATATATATATATATATATATATATATATATATATATATATATATATATATATATATATATATATATATATATATATATATATATATATATATATATATATATATATATATATATATATGAGTAAAATCAACCAGCTTTCCCGACCACGTCTGCCAGTCGAAGAAAAGTCAAAAGAGAGGAAAAGACAAAAGCCGAATTGCACGAGGGAGGTCATTATGCGAGGGAGAGTGTGTGGGGAGAGAGAGGGGGGACCTGGAGGTGCAGGGACACCGCCAGGGGGACTTGGAGGATAAGACCGGCGCTGCTGCTGGGAGGGCGACACCCCGGCATGGACACGACCAGGGAGGG